>NW_027175876.1:8769579-9019579 GCF_023055335.1 Clinocottus analis
AAACACATCCCTGACTTCTTTTTTTCCTTCTCTGTGGAGAAGATGGCAAGGTGCCATACAGAAGGCTGTGTACAATGGCCCAGGTCCCATTAAATCTGCGAAAGTTCCTTCCTGAGGCAAACATTGCCAGAAATAGTAATCTTGGCTTGGAGCTGGAGTCGTACAGAGGGGGAGCAATAATTCTCAGTGTAATAATGGAAATCATTTAATTCTGTCCTGCAGCCTGTGATCCAGCAGGGCTTCAGTACGAGGTGCTCATTCAGTCTTCCTCTGCCTGATAAGGCTTCCTGAAAAACACACAGCCGGCAATCAGCAACAATGGGCTCGGTCAGATGCTTTAAACTTCAGGTAGTACACTGTGCACAGCAGCACGGCTTTGTTTTCTACACATGTGACTCATAAAAGCTTTGACTTTTAATTTTCACGTTGTTTGTTGAAGCTGCACGGCAGCTGTAAAGTGGAGCTGCGGCCTCCTCCGAGCTCATTAGTCAGTCATTTAGCTGACATGTGTACTCATTGTTAACCTTTTAACATTAAGGTGAAGCTGTTAGTATGAATGGAAATTGTTCCTACATCTCTTTCACAACAAATCATTTTATAAGATTCTAGCAGTGGTTTATTTAAGTAAAAGTACTCTAGAGCGTTATAAAATACTCCATTACAAGTAAAAGTCTTGCATTCAAAAGTACAAACATTATCAGCAAAACAAAAGTACTCATTATGCAGAAAAATGTCCTCTTCCACAAATATATAGATTATAAGATTATTAATACATTTTGTTGAGGTGGAGCTACTTTTAAATCCTTTGTACACTGCAGGTTGTTTAGTCCTGCTGTTCTTTAGCATATGTGAGGTCACTTCATCAATCTGGAGGCTCCTGAGATGATTAAGATGATTGGAAAGAAAAAAATAAACTACACTTTTCTCTAAACCTTGATTTTCTGCGAAATATTCGACAATTTTACCTCTTTGGGTGTTTATCTCTTGATAAAACCACACTAAAACTTCACTAACTGGTTTCTTTTTTCCTTAACAATTCCAATACTTATGTTTTTTTAATATAAAATCTTAATGTTTCGCTGTGAGATCAAGTGAAAAAGTAAAGTAGTGTCCAATGGAAATACTCAAGTATTACAAGTCTTGGAATTATAAAAGTCAATACTTTCCACTGGATTATAATGTGTGACTGTGTTTATGAAGGCTGAAAAAGAGACTGTGAGGGGACCAACAATGTGGTCAACAGCCTTGACGCAGCACAGTATTCAAACACCATATAGAAAAAAGACAATTCAATGTCTTTATTTTACGACTGCAGTTTTCTATTGTTGAAGACAGATTAGAGTGTTTGCAGTCTCTTAAACAGAGACAGGAGCTGCTGGCACTGCAGTAATCCCACCTGCCATCTTGACAGCTCTTCTGAGGACTATGTGGCTTGGAAAAGGGAAACAAGGGTGAATAATATATCCAGAAGGCCTGTGGCAAAAAGGCCACATTTTTAGGTTTTACAGATTTACTGAACAAATGTCTGTTTTTCTATATTTAATTTTCATACCTGACCTTCTACATTAAACAATTCTGCATTGATATGAACTCAGAAATAATCACATGGTTTATTATTACGTGCTTTGCAGAACTACACGTTGTGCTGCAGGTTCATGTTTATTAAACGACTCTCTCCTCTTTTGTACTATTTTTGTATAAAGCACACAATATAAACTCAAGGAAAATAAAAATATAACTTCATGATTTAATAAAAAGTGTATATTAGGAATAAACGCAGATGTTTTTTATTAATACAAACCTTCTGCGTCGTCTGCAGTCTTCATGCGATATGCAGTAAAAAAAAAAAAGAAAAACACAACATATATGTCTTTCGTTCATGATTGCAAACAACAAAATATCTCCTGAATTATGGATTTGTATGGTTCTTTTGCATTGGAAGAGTCCCAGCTGGTCATCGACAGAGCCCGAGTGTGAGTGCTGATCTGAGGCCTGTGTGTGTTTGACGCTTCCCACTAAAGAGCTCATCGGCACCTGAAATAACTCGAGGCGTGCTGCGTCTGCTACATCCTCTTCCCTGGATTGTTTTGACTGCATGATGGAGGGCAAACGTTATGGTCTATTTCTAATTTTAACCCGGAAAAGTGTCACTCGAAAACAGCATGATAGCAGGCAGTCAGGGTCATCGGCGCTTCCGCGCGCATGAATCAAGACTTAAATGAATGTTCTCTTCAGAAGCCATTGTTTCAACACATGCGAGAGAAACAGGGGGTGAGAAAAAAACAGTATCAAGGTACGACCGGAGGAGAGAGAAAACAAGAGAGAGGGGGGGGGAGAGAGAGTTCTTTTTAATTGACAGTTAGAAAAATACAGAAAGTACATAAACCTATTGTGATTATACATGTAATTATTATTATTATTAAAAATAGGTTTTGTTTTATGTAAAGCGAGCTAAACGAAAAGTGTATTCACGTTAAGGCTGCAGGAATAAAAAGAACAATTAGCATTGATACAGTTTTAGTTCTAACATGTTATTGGCCTGAACCCAACGTGTGAATCTTGAGGGGCCTCGAGGATGAAGTATCGCCTCTGAAGTTAATTGTGTTTTGCTTTTAGAGGGGAATCGGTTTCCTCTGTTTATTATGAGCATGGGGACGGATTTGCGTCACCGTGCAACTTGCACGTCGAGATAAAGTTGCACAAATATTGAAAAGGGGAAGCTCTAACAGTCATTATAAAAGGCCCCCCTCTGCTCCGGAAGAAATAAGGATTTCGGCTGTATCCTAAAATACTAAAACAGGTTCTATTTCGGGGGCAAATCTAGCAGGAATATCCGCTCATTTAACACGAATCACAGCCCATCAAAAACAGGATGAGCGGCGCTAATAGAGCCTCTCCTGGGCTCGGGGTCATACAAGTCGATTGTGTACAGTTAATTATACTTATTCCTATTTTAAATAACCGCGTGGCATGTTTTTCGATTTGATTTATTAATCTATTTACAGAACATGTATATATTGTGTGTTTAAAACTGAC
Source organism: Clinocottus analis (assembly GCF_023055335.1). NCBI lineage: Eukaryota > Metazoa > Chordata > Actinopteri > Perciformes > Cottidae > Clinocottus > Clinocottus analis. Next base: position 8,772,616 of record NW_027175876.1, read on the forward strand.
AGCTTCTTAAAACAAAAACAAAACGTCATTATCTTGCCTCTGGAGTGATGTGTTATTTATTTCAATTTTTTTTTTTTAAAGAAGAAATGAATACGAGAGGTAATGGGTGTAATGTTTTTGGGTGCAGTGATGGGTGGGGGATCTTTTTAAGTGATCAATCCATCATCTTAGGATCAAAATTGCTCTTTAGTGCAGTCATGTGTGTGTGTGTGTGTGTGTGTGTGTGTGTGTGTGTGTGTGTGTGTGTGTGTGTGTGTGTGTGTGTGTGCGCATGTGTGTGTGTGTGTTGGTTACACATCGTCCTCATTGGGAAGGGCGTGATGTGAGCGACTGCAAAACATCCATTGGCTTAGAAAGCAACCAATCAGTGTCAGCGGAGTAACTTCAGAGTGGAACTTCAGGGTTTGGATTTCAGAGTTGGGAAAGCGATTTTGGCACTGACACAAAGTGGACGGTCAGCTTGCGATCCCCTCTAAAAACGCCATATCTGCTTCATTTTTTCTCCATGCCTGGCCGTTGATACCCTCCTCTGAGAAACAATAAGACGCATTAGAGGCTGCGGGATGTACACAGCCGGGCTCAACCCGTTTTACGCGTCAAACTTTAGCCTCTGGTCTGCGTACTGCGCGGGGGGCTTCGCTGTGGATACGATGAAGAAGCCCTCGTTTTGCATCGCAGACATTTTGCAGGCAGGAGATGCGGAGAACATCCCGGGATCGTCTGCTCTCATGGTGCACATGGGACACCACCACCGCGCGCAGCACGGCAGCTCGCCGCTGCGCCCTTCACCCGTCGCGCCCGAGCCGTACGGCGCGAGGGTGAGTCCGGCGTCTCCTTACAGCAGACACGGACTACAGCTCACGTCTGTCTCCAGAACTGCATTTAACTCCCATCAAGTCCCCCCGCCGTCAAGCAAGGACCTCAAATTCGGAATTGATCGGATATTGTCGACAGACTTTGATCAGAGAGGCAAAGAAAAGTCGTCATTAAGAGGTGAGAAAAGAGATTGTTATCACACACTGACTTCACAAACACATATGTGCTGTTTATAGCGACGCTTTCTGTCATGTCAGCTAAAGACAACAATATATAGAGATGTGTTTTATGGCCTTGGAGTTATTTGTTTTAATGATACGTTTAAGTACCACAAGAGAAAATCATGTACACACTTTAAAAACAACAAACTGGAAGCAATATTGTAAAGTCAGAACCAGTTAATGACAGACTTGTTCACAGAGCAGTAAGAGCCCAAATAGCCTCATAACATGCGCTTTAAGAGCCCTGTGGGGAAACCCTCTGCTCTCTTTCCCCCTAACCGGAGAGGTCAGAGGTCATGATCAGCTACAAACAGATGGAAGTTTGCTCAAAGACCCTTTAGAGGTCACACTTGAACCCAGGCTTTGACTTTGTCTGATGGTCTCTCTAAATACTAGACCATCTTGCCCCCCCAGGTTGCCAGTGTGACTCTTTGTTCCCTGACTGAAGCCCATCATCTCTCGCTCTGTAACAGATCTCACATCCATCGTTAGCTCGAACCGTCAGTCAGGAATCCACGTCCCCATTCAGCCTCCGGCCAGCCAGTACTTCTCCTGCATAGACCCCGGGATGAGCGACGCGTCCTCCATGATGAGTTCACTAGGCAGCAGCAGCAGCAGGCATTCAGGCCAGCATCAGTTTCAGGACACCTTCCCAGGTAGCCACCACATGTAGGACTGTAACAGACGGGCAGCTGGCCCGTCCAGCTCTCTGTTTGGAGGTGCGAGACACCTGCAGTGAATGTTCCTTTGGTTTCTGTTCTCTTTTCGGCTTCAACCTCATGTCCTGCTCGTGTCTTTTAGGCCCATACGCCGTCCTCACTAAAGACACCATGCCGCAGACGTACAAGAGGAAAAGGTCGTGGTCAAGGGCAGTGTTTTCAAACCTGCAGAGGAAAGGACTGGAGAAGAGATTTGAGATACAGAAATATGTCACCAAGCCGGACAGAAAGCAGCTGGCTGCGATGCTCGGGCTGACAGATGCTCAGGTAAGAAGCAGTGTTGATGACACAAGGTTTACCTGCACAGGTCTACCTCCTGCAAGAATCATTTATATATCAGGTTCATCTGCTTTAGAACAAACCATATAGAGCAAAAAATATTAAGAAACATATAAAGAGATTGTGGGTGAAGACAGGCCTTCAAGATAAACAAACAAGATAAGCTTTACTTGTATTTCATTAGAGAATCAAACAAGAGATTTTTGTTATTTTATTTTACCTGTCAACTTACTCAATGGTTACATTTGAAAGGTTTTTATATGATTGTTTTTTATGTATGTAATTCTTTTGTTGGATGCCAGTTGGCAACCAGATAAAGACATAAACAATAAAACAGGATTTTCTAATGACTGAAAGGTCATGAGCTCCCTTCCTGCCCCTTTCTAAACATTTGACCAGACCAAATAGTTTACTTCTTATGGACTTATTTTGTTTAAAAATGATCATTACTAGTGTTATTATTACTATTATATTATCATAGATTATACCCGTATTATACGCTCTAATCCCCTACATGGCATGCCAGGTCTAAATGCTGCCGTCTTCACGCTTACAGGTTTTAAAAATACTTGACACAGCCTATAAAATACTCAGCATGCGTGAAGCCACAGGTTGTTGAACCACTGAACAATGTCCTGAGTGTCTAAGTGCTGGCTCCTTGACATAGCAATGCAATTATATACAATTAAAAAGTTTGCTTCCATGTTTGAGGGATGGTCGTAGTCACAATATTTCACGCATAAGCCATGAAGGAATCAAAGAAGATTGTAATTTTCAATTTCCAGTCCTTAAATTGAAGTTGGCAACCTGATTGGCTGGGCAGCATTCCAGTGAAATCTCATCTTGAGCAACACAGTTGTTGTTTACATTTCATCCCACTGTACAAAATGTCACTTAAACTCACCCAGCATCATGTCAACATTATTGAAAACGGACACAGATTATCTAATTGTATTACTCTTTCTCTCTCATATTACATTTGAAATTGCATCTGATACTCAGGCTCGCAACATGTAAGAGTTTAATAATATTTTTTGCACTATATTTACACTTTATGCAGCTGTCTTGGGCTGTCCCTTTAAATATGGGCGAAGGACATATGTGTGTGAAGTGTGCAGATTACTTTGAATTAATATGAATTGGTCCTCATTAGAAAGGAGAATAAGGGGTCGGAAAATAGTTTAATAAACACTATGATTTAAAAAGCAATACGTCCCAAATGATATTACCCAATGAGGCCTGTTTTATTCACACACACACACACACACACACACACACACACACACACACACACACACACACACACACACACACACAGTCTGACCCAGCAGTGTGTGTTGTTTTTAGGTGAAGGTGTGGTTCCAGAACAGACGCATGAAGTGGAGACACTCCAAAGAGGCGCAGGCCCAGAAGGACAAGGAGAAGGAGCAGCCGGACAAGAGCGCGTCAGAGTCCGGCAGCAGGGAGCACAAAGAGCCGGCGGAGGAGTCCGAGTGTGAGAGCGAGGGACGGAGCGAGTGTGAGTCCGACGAGGCTCCGGAGGAAAACTCCGACGGACATGTGGACGTTTCTGAGCAAACAAACCAAACCAGCGTGATCATAAGCGGGAGCAGCGGGCCGGCGAGCGGCGCGGAGGCGGCGGCCGCAGAGGCCCCTCAGATACTGATATGAAGCTGTAGCTTATGAACAATACGTTTTTATTATTACTTCTGAGTGAAGAACGACAGTGATGTTAAAACGCTCCTGGAGTGTCGATTCAGGGTGTGAGACATTTGCAACGTAAAGTCAAGCCTGTACCTGTCTAATTCCTGGGAACAAGTGGAGCAACGAGAAAGTAGGCCCAATTATTTGTTTGATATGACACTTTATTTTAGCCCCAGACACAAAGAACATGGTCCAAATTAATGTGGTAATTTCATTAAGGTTTTATTGAAGGCTCGGACGATAAAATACAAATACAAATAAGCTATTTAAACATTTAAAAAGCGGACATCCGGCCACACCCAGCGTCTCCTCCTTATTGTCGTTTTCCTCTCACGAGCTTCGTGTGCATGATGTTTTCCTCACCTGGAGGAAATGACGCGGTTGTGAATTACATTTTTAGGTTATGAACCACTCGTTTCACGTGATAAAGGAAATGTGAGAACATCACAGCAGTGTTCATGTATTACTTGTTTTTCTGGTTATATAGTTGTGCTATTTTGTTAATAATAATTTGCACTGAAAATATTGTAAATAAAATGTTTCTTACTTTGAAAATTGATTTACGAATTATTATTATCATTATTATTTTATTTAAGGAATTTAAAAGTGGCTCATTTATCAGAAGTCAATCAATTATTTGTTGTCAACTGCCTTAAATATTTTCATTTGGTTTATTTGATATTATGGTTTTTATTTGCTTTTTAATATAGAGTAGGACAATCTAAATCCTCAGCAACATTAACACATAGTTGCATGCACATAAACATGCAACAGAATAAATAAAAAATAAATACAATGCTGTTGGAAACTGTAAACGGAGTAGCTGCCTTACAGTAATAATAGTTGAGTCTAATAGCATTACAAACAAAAAATACAAACAGAATAATCACCTCAGAAAAAGATTTAAATAAAATGTCAATGTGTAAAAACAGTATTTCAAGAGACAAACAGTCTAAAAGGTTGAATGGACCAAATCATACTTCCATGATAAATGTATACACCTTCAGCTATAAACACATTAACTCAATGAACTGAATTCCTTCTGAGCATGTGGCGGCTCCGCCAGCACAGAAAGCCAGAGAAGAAGAAGTAGAGAACAATTTATAGTTTGTATACATTTACTGGCTCCAGATAGCAGAGACGACCCGGTGAGTATATTTTATGTATCCAGACGCAGATACAATCAACATGTCCTCCATCCACCCCCCTCTGCAGACCGGAGTCCACCTCCGACCTGTTCCTTTTTATTATGACTAACAACTAAAGACTAACATGAGAGGACAGTGTGGTGTTGAAATGTCATTTCCCAATCAGCCTTATCACAAAGGTCAATGGTGACCGTTCAAGATTCATAAGATAGAATAAATCTACATTGTTGCTGCAACACACATGCAAACCTTGCACATGCGCAGCTCAATCTGACCTGTTTATAGATGTTTTAATGGCATGATGTCATGACACTCCCTCCTTTTACATGTCTGTTAAAACTGTCAAAGTAATTCTACTTTATAAGACCGCAGCGTCAGTTTTAAGATAACTAACGAGCGGTTCCGTGTTTTAATACATTCCAATAGTCTTATAGTCATAATTGTCAGATATGTTGCTCAATGTAAAAACATTTATAGTACAAAAACATGATCATTTATTTTTTTTAAAAACTCCAGATTAAGTGTTTTCCAAACACAGATGCAGTTCAGTGACAACCTAACATGTGTAACAGAAGAAGTTTGTTATTAAGAGCTCCAATGACTTCCACAGAATATTATACATCGTTTTTGAGTTATTCTATAGCAATCCTTCTTATCAGAGGTTTATGTTGGAAAGATAACTCCCGTGGAGTTGGATGCAGCTTTAACTCAAGTTTAAATGGGTTTGTATGAAATAAACAACCAACAGCATCCTAAACACCACGGTGAAGAAGTGTGAAGATGCAGAGATAAAACAACAATTATTACGAGTGCTATTCCTGCATTCAAATGTTTTCTTTAGGAAATGAAAAACAGTGTTTGCAACAAAATATGCTTCAAAGTGAAAGTATTCAACATGGAGAGCGGAGCTGTGGACAAGAATTTAGAAACAGAGGTTGTGAGTCATTCAACACATTTAAGAAAAATGTCTCATTGGATTATTTAGTAATTGAGTTGTATTTTAAAATACTGTTCAAGTGCTTTACATTCTCTGTAATAATGTTTTAAAGTCTTCTGCTCATTGCTTGGAATACATTCTGGTTTGGCTTTTATCTATTGGCTCACACATTTGAGTCAACAAATATTGTAATCAAAATACATAAATAAAGTTTTTATTTGTATAAAATAAACTCCACACTGGACGGCGTAACCTAAATTCCTAGAAAAATACTGAGGACATGAACTCAGTGTCATCGGTGGTAGTTACGGCTCTGCCTGTAAGTATTGAGTAGTTGTAGAAAGTAATAGTACATTCACGTACTGTACTTAAGGACATATTTAGGTACTTTTTATTTTCTTATATATTGACATTTTCTGCTACTTCATACTTTTATTACACTTTAGAGGAACATTTTATTGTTATTCCACCACATATTCGGTAGCTTTACAGCGTTTCCTTGCAGTTTCAGATTATGATTACAAAATCCTCAAATTCATTTAAAATTATTCACAAAGATTAAACTACCCAGCTATAAATCAGCTCCACCGTTACCAGCTGCAATGTTGCTTACACATCATTTGATATTCCTGTTCTATAATATGTGCTCTTCTTCATTATGAGTACTTGTACTTTTGGGTATTCGAGTGTACATTGATGCTAATACTATACTTATACATCAGTAAACCTTTTGAGTGTATTACATTTACTCTAACATTGTGTTGTTGTTACTTTTATTTAGTTAAAAACGCAAGAACGTTTTCCACCAGCAGGGCCATTTTCACTCAAGATAAACATGAAATAAATCATTTCACAGCTTCACAGAGGGAAGATGTATGCAGATGATTTACTTATGTAAAAGTAACAACACCACATAATCATGGAAGTACTTGAATACAGCAACTTGAGTTAATAACTTTACATTATTCAGCTGTGATATTATTTCATTCCTCATATTAAGACTTCTGCTCAACAATGTGAAAGAACACCAACTTGATCCAAAGCTGAACGTGATGACGCATATAGCTCTGCTCCTTGTGACTGCTCGTTATCTCTGTCAAGAAACTCAAAGCCCCCCGGTATTTGTTGTCATGTTAGCAGCAACATTATAGTGAGTGACCCAAAAACCCGGAACACCACAAACTCTCTCCTCTATGGGGTCCACTTTCCTCTCCTCCGGAAAGAGGACTGACCCCAGAGAGCTGCAGTTTTCCGTTGTAGCTCCGCATCTTGAATTTCACTTTTCATTTTCCCCTTCTGCTGGCTGTACAGTAATACCTGCTGGTAATGGGCTGCTCCTTTTTGAGATATTTTACCCCCAAACTCCAGCACAGTCTTCTCATAAACTAGCTTGTGACGGTTATGAAGTGGATGGCACTCGTCTCAATCTTCACTTTTAATTCACGCTGGATGAAAACTTGTCAGTTTCCATGAAAGGCAGTAAAAGCCCTGGGCACTTTATCAACCAAATATTAAGTGTTAAACGCTCGCATATTAAATGTCTGGGTGGGTTGAGGCTCGAATTATGCTTGAAAAGCTATAAATTACATTAGTATTTGCAAATGTACAATAACAATAACAATCCAAACGCTTAACATAATACTGAGGCCTTGATTTGTGAACTGTCCTAAGAACTTTTATGAGCAGGATAGGAGAAAGTCCATCTGGCCTGTATTTAATGTCAGCCGTTCCCCCTCCATTAAAAGCTGTCCTATATGTCCCTCTTGGCAACCCAGGACCGGGCAACCCATAAAACAAACCAGCCTTGCAGATTTCGCCAATATTTAACGCTTTGAAAAAGTAACTGTGTGAAACAAATTACCTCTGTGAGAGCAGAGGAGGGGGTTTCTGTCTGCAGGGGTGGAGGGATTAACGTGGCTAAACGCTGTGACGTCTCCGGCGCTTTGAGGCATTATCTGTGAGGTTGTTTGATAGGCTGATGGAGATTTCTCCACCGTTGGCGTAATGCATCAGAGAAAAGACCTGAGAGTCTGTAGCCCTGCTGGAGGAAAGGGGGGAACTAAGCTCCAACATAACTCAACCAGTGCTTGAGAAACTGCAGCCTGCAAAAAGATGGAGGTTTGGTCGGTTAATTCTGCTCCTTCCTCTTTTGGAAGATGACGGCGATGATATTACCAGTAATTGTCATGATGATAATGATGATGTGAACATCGCAAGACTATTTTTGTGAATTCACTTTCATGCGGAGGAGAAAGTGCTTCCCATTTACTTAAGTAACAATAACATAATTCAAAAATAGTCCCTTACAAGTAAAAGTCATACATTCAAAATCTGACGTTAGTAAAAGTATAGAAGTAATTAAGTAAGACTGCATGCGTGAGCAGCCGAGTGCAAAACCGTAGTGACGCTTTTCACCTCGCCGGGAAGCCATGGATACTATAACAACTCTACTTTAGGAGGTCATGTAGGTCAGGCAGCGGCTGGCGGTGCGACGGTTTGGAACTCTGCGGCTCACGATACCGTACTTTCACACGCGTGTTCGAGAACTACGGTGGTCTTCAGGTAACATACGACTGTGAAACCCTCTCGCTAGTGGCAGTATTTGGTTTGTCCAAACACGGGCCTGGGCCGCTGTGGAAACATGGCGGTGCGTCATGGCAGACTGTGTGAAGAGGAACTCCCTCTGGAGATATAAACGGCTCATTCTCAGCTAACGAGTAAGATAACATGTTCTACTTGCTGGTGATTCTGCACTAACGATACCATAATAATCAATATTGTGTTCCATTTAATAGATTCCCCTGAATCCTTCACACTGACATTTAACTCTATACATGGTTCTGAGGTACATTTCCCTCTGAAATGTAGCATAACGTAGCAGAATAGAAATACTCAAAGTACAAGCACTGACAAAATGTTAATAAGGTAATTGAGTAAACTTTTTTTTTTTAAACATTTCTAAACTCATGCTCTAGTTATCTTTGCCAACAAAATTATAGTTTCTCTGACATAAATCCATATTTTATGACACCCGCTGTAATGAGAGGTGTTAACTTTTGGCTAATGCTCCCCACATTACAATGTGTTAATCATCAGTGGAGCATTTTATTCTGTCCTTGTTACTCCATGAGTGAGTGTCGAGGCTCCAAAAGTGGCTCTGTTTCCTTAGAAGTATGTTTGTTCCATCAAATGCTGATTTACGAGATCAGCTGGATGCTCTTTTCCTAAATGAGCTCTGAATCATTCGCATGAGAGAGGACTTCCTCCTGAGACTAGCAAAATATTATTACATGGTACGAAGCTTTAATTTGATAGCCGGCCAAAATTGTTTCCAGGCGCCCCCATCATTTTAATCCCATTCACTGGAATTACCAGTATCAAGTCTTTTATTTATGGCTTTTTATTCAAAACACAGTTTCTCCCTGGAAGAGAGTGTGTCTGAAGTTGGAATGGAGAAACAGTCAAATGCACATTGAACACCACAGAGCCAGCAGAGTTCACGTTTAATGTACTGCAGCAAAACAATCGATATGCTTCATATAAACCCTCCAGTAAATATACCTTCAGCGTGTAAGTGTTTTTCTGAACGTTACATTCTGAGGACTGTTCAGCAGCTGCACACGTACCAAACATGTTCACCAACGTTGAAAACTGAGCCTCTCGTACAGAAGCTGTCGCCACATTTCCAAAAAGCCACATTATTGAGTGTTTTTTTAACATGGTCGCAGTTTCCAAGCATCTTGGCCTTGCTTTCAAAACCAGGCCCTTGCCAGCAGTTGGGAGTGGAGGGAGAGAGAGAAAAAAAAGACATCTCAAGTTAAATTTAAAGATGTGTTTCTCTTGGAAGCCAAGCTGCGCTGCCATAAACCAAGGGAGACATTTTCATGCTCCACATTTTTCATGGTTTCTCTCCGAGTTTCCTCCCTTCCTTTCTCACTCCACCTTGGCTCCAGAGTTACCTACTGTTGCACTGGCTGCGGACCACAGCCAGCGGGGCACTGTGGGGTGGCCAGTAACCCCCCCTTCCCCTCCTCCTCCTCCAAAAAAAAGCTCTCCTGGTTGTCCTTGGATGGCTCTCAGTGGAGAATCCGCCACCTGGACAGCACTCCTCAAGCTCTCTTTCACCACCCCTCTCAAATAATACACTGCTTACACTCTGAGCTGATGGCCAACAGTAATCAGTTATAAGCTAAAAGTCCTCTGACCTACCGCCCTGTTTTTTAATGTGGCCATGAAGGAACCGTTTTATTGCAGACTGCAGACTGTTCTTGAGCCAACCCTGTGTGGTGTACGCTGTAATTTGTGAAGGGTGCAGAGTTTGGTATTAATTAGAGCTGTGAAATGGCAGCGGTCCGACCGCCTGCCCGTTTCCGTGGAGGATGAATTCACTGAGTGATACACACACTGGGAGGGGGATTGTGGCCGAGCTCTGGCTGCCCGCTGAGATGCAAACACAAAAGAGAGGATGTAAAAAGCACTTTCATATCACGTGACCTGTCATCGGCAGCAAATTTTCACTCTGCTCTCTGAAGCCGGGGTGAACAGCCTGCGGCTCTCAAACTACGAATGTTAGAGTCCAAGCTTCAAATGGAGATGACTTTATGTGCGTGCAAATGAGAGAGCTGCTGGTTTATTCAACCTTACCACTGGCCTTCAGGAGCATGCAATGATATTTCTCTCAGTGATTAGAACATCATGTTGTGAGGTTAAGCTACTTCAACTCAAACTAATGTGAGTGAAAGAACAAATATAATAATTAGTTCAAAGTCATAAGTAACTTGCAAATGTGTATTTGTAAGTTAGGTTTCTACTTGAACATGTTTACATGCTTTTACGTTCAAAGAACACTTTATTTTTATAATCCCGTCTTTCTGTATATACCTGTATTCACTCTCTGTCTGAAACGCTCTGTTTAAGCTCCTGTCTCTTTAAACGGAGCCCAGTCTGCTCTGATTGGCTTGCGAGAAAAATGTGATTCACCTGCCAAGTCAGTTCTCAAGAGGTGGGTGGAGACACTGAGATGGAGGCAGGATATTCTGAGGAGCCTGCATGTGGCAGAGGATGGGGAGCTAAATCTAAATGGCTTTTTGACCTAAATGTGTAATATGAGTGGCAGGTGTTAAATTCAAGATTTACTTGTATCTTAGTTCACACTAGCACCTACTAAAACATACAAAACCTTTCTATCATGTATGTTTTATTCAAACTACAAAAAAAGACGAATCTCAAGAGAAGAGTGTTTGACTCTCAAGCGATGCATGCTGGGAATTCTGCTAATATGCTGATCATGTTTCTTTATAAACGTACTTACATGAGTTTAGTGAACTCTGCAGTGACTTTCATTTCAGAAGAACTCCAATCTTAATTTGTCTAAAATTGTAATATGGAAGTAAAGGTAAATTCATAACTATTTTGGTCCTTAGATCATCATCAGACAAAGCTAATATGGATAAACATATCCACACTTATCAAAGTCACCCAAAAAAAACAACTCTAATCAGAGGATGCCAGATACACTTTCCTGGTACAAATGAAGGTCAAATACAAAAATAAACATGACACTGAGCTCTTCCAATTGTAAACATATAGTTAATTTGCTAAGATTATAGAAAGTAGGTTCACATCAAAATAAGAGCCTCTAGGCACATGGGAACCTGTTTTTACAAATCAGTCCCATATTTACACTATTCACAATATTTCTTTTAAATAGGCCCCAAAAAGACAAAAATACAACAAGAAAATAGTACAGAAACAATATAAATATAACAAGAAAAATGGAAACTAGCAAAACATACTTCAAATGCACAGAGGCGTCATGGATGCACTTGCCTTTCTGGTACAAGTTATTTGCATTAAGTTGACGGTAAAAGATGAGTTGATTCCTCTAAATTTCTGTATGATTTTACAGAAACATCACATAACAAATAGTCAGGGAGAAAATGACACAACACGCAACTGAGGTCACCTGAGTTTCCTCTCTGAAGTAAGATACATTTTTTAGTGTGCTGAGTATAGCCTGAGGTTTCCTCATTTCCCCTTTTTCGGTGCTTATCGTGGCTCACAGATGCTGTTTTATGGAGAACAGCTCGAACGAAATACTCACTGTCGAAAGACAGCCTCTTCATTCAAAAACACATTCTCTTCAATTCAGATATTATCTTTTAAACTGATCCCTAGACAAACTAACTAATGTCCCATAAACCTTTTCTAACCACTAAAAATCTCCAACAAGTGTGCAAAATGACAATAATAAGGTACATTTTACACTAAAGTTCTGCAAAACACAAAAGAAGAAATGAGGGTAAAGCAGCCACCCACATGCTGACAAAAATCTATTTTTATCATCGAAATTCTTAGAAATGCCACATGTGAGACAGGATTGTTTCCTTTAGTGTGAGAGAGGCTACAGGTTTGCAGTGGACCACCCCGGGGACCAATCACAAACAAGCATGTCACTTGGCTCATTGCTCATGTCCCTTTTATCTGATAGTGCCCCTTATTATCTGACTCTGCGTTGTAGCATTAGACCTGGTCACACTCCATTGTATATCCATATGTGTGTGTGGTGTCAACACTCCAGAGAACACACACTTTAGACTGATACCGTCGGATTATTGAGGAATTCTTCTTCACAACTCCGCTTGTTAAGGGTAGGAGAGGGCAGGAGCAGGAAAATAAATAAGACGTCACTTGGGTTTATCTTGTTCTTGTTCCAAAACAAACAGAGTTATGGCGGAGAGAGAGCCGCGGGGGCTTTGAGGGCTGCTGAGTATTATACAGCCCCTTTGATCAAAACAATTTGGATCAAGAAAGCTACAACACACTCATCACCACAGCAACCAGAGAGGACACACACACACACACACACACACACACACACAAGTGAGAGTAAACAGGTGATTTATAGAAAGCACTGTTCAGTATCACATCCTTTTACTTCCTTGAAACTGATTTAGCAGACGGATTTGGATGCGGGTGAGCGATCATAATTGCTGTCCTCATTTGCATCAGTGTGGTCAGAGAAAATCCGCAACTGTAACCGTAATGCACTTTAACAGAGAATATTACTTATCCTGCTTTTACCGGGGTCACATTTGTAAGCTTTCATGCAAGCCAGCGAGTATGAAACAAGAGTGTGAGTGCGAGCCCTGTAACCCATATGTGCAAGGGGTGAGAGTTCAGTTCCTGCAGGGTTTGTTTAGGAATATATGACACTGCACAGCTGGCCTAATCATCTGTGCATATCTGACTATAAAACTTTACTGAGCGTCGCCAGAGCCAGCTGCCTTTATCAGTGGAAATGGAGTTATTCCCACTCCGGACGGACAGAGGCCTCAACCCCAGATCTGCCTCCTGTCTCCCAGCGGCCCTCATCAGGGACTGCCCCGCTTGCTCTGTTGGAGGAGAATTTAGACAGCAGTTTGTAGGAACATGTGTACACATGTGGAAAGAGTCACTTCAGTTTAACTGCACTGCGTCAAACCAAGAAGATGAGAGTTTAGTTTTCGAGAGACAAGTGAGACAGTGGCTTTACGTTTTTTTGCTTCAGCTTGATGTTTATGTATATTACATCTGTTGCATTACTTATAATCATCTAACAATGTGTATCTGCGTTGTTCTTGCAAAATAAACAAATCAATACAATCCTCACACTGCTGTTGATGTCTGCATATCCTCCTCGTCAACTTGAATGGGTGACTCTGGTCTATTACAATATGTTTTTTATAGCTTTGGCTAACAGAAATGAAAACAACATACTCACCAAGATAATTATGAGATTTTGGAAATGCAAGTTTTTAACAAACCCCCAGTTTAGACAAATTGATTTGAAATCAGATTAGATTAGATAATCCTTTATTAGTCCCGCAGTGGGGAAATTTGCAGGATTACAGCAGCAAACGGTTAAAGTGCACACAAGAGAGATAGTAAAATAAAAAAATAAAAACAAGCAAATAGTCAAATAATTACTCAGTCTGAGCAAAAACATCCATCGTTGCTTGCTGATTCTTGCAGTGTTGTCGTTATGTACTCACTATGTTGCACACACACACACGTGGTATTCCTGTGCAATGAGGGATCGTTGACGACACTTCTGGTGTTCTCACTGACCTTTGACCTCTAAATAAATTAGTTTGGATGATCTGGTTGAACTGTTAGCTTGTTTTACAATCTGCCTTTGCTGTTGTACCAATGTCTGCGTATTGCAAAATCTCAGTGTCAGCAATTACATCTCTCAGTAACATGTCATTGTAACATAATAGATATGAAGGCAAAAGCTGCAAAGTAATTTGATGTAAATTATAATACATCTGAAATATTTTAGAGACTGATCTTTTGGTCACATTCTTCATATATAGGATACAAAAAGATTTTTAAAAATCAAGGGTATAGAGAACAACACACCTCTGCAAAAAGTATAATCCTTCAGGGTGTCATATGAGTCGACAATTACATGTTTTTACAGTAGACTTAGATATCTGACCATACATTACTGCCCAGCAATACTTCCTTCTGTCCTCCCAGTTTCTCTCTGCTCTCCTCTGAGTCACATCTGACCTCAGGTTCTCAACATCCATCAGATGATCATTACAAAGTTGGAGGTCACGACCTGTACACTCCAATCACCACACCTCTGCCTCTTCCTGCTGTAACCCTGTGCTGTGTACATACCCCTCACTTCCCCTCACACCGAAAAAAAAAAACCCGTCATCTGCTTCGAAATGTTTCCCTCGGCACGAGCTCATGGATTGAGATATGAAGCGATCCTGTCTGACTGCAGGAAACAGTCACAGGAAATGGAGATGCGCTGCGACACTTTGAGTGCCACTTCAGGATATTTATTTGGATGGAGTTTTCTCTTCTATTTTTGTGTGCATGGGAATCCCCATCCCTCCATCACTCCTGGAGTCCCACAGATGATGTCTGGGAGTTGGAGGAACAAGCCAGCAGTGTCATGTAGCTTGTTGAGGCTACAGGGAGCGATCACTTCCCTTCCTCTCGTACCTCGCCACATCACCCCTCCGCCTCCTCCTCCAAACAAAAACTCATGTGGGGAATCCAATTAGTTAATCTCACTCTTGACACACTTCCACTTGTTTGTGGCACAGACACGACATTCCCTCACAGATCCTCTCATAACAAGCTGTCGAAGAGGAGAGAGCGAGAGAGAAAGTCAGAGCTGCTCTAAGTGAGGCTATTGATTATGAGCCTTAAACAGACAGGGAGACATCTGGCTTCCATTACGGCCTGTGATGGGATGCAGGGCTCCTCGGCAGCCGGCAGCACAGGCCACACGACGTACAGGCACATGCTATACGCAGCCTGTAATTACTGGGATGCTCCGGGGAAATAGAGAGATGCTCTGTCATCTAAAGCTGAAACAGCTTTATTGTGGATTCTTTCCATTATTCAAAAGAGCTTGACGCTTCAATTTTTCTTGACCGGTCCAACTGGTGGAATACTTAATTTTATAAAACACGGCTGTGAACTGTATGAGCCAGATCTTAACTCAAATGTATTTTCATCATCGACCTATTTAAATTGAAGTGTATACTGTCAGAAAATGTGTTTAAAAAATGTCCCAGAGTCCAAGGTGACGTTTTCAATGTGTTTTCTTTTTGTCTGACCAACAGTGCAGAATCATAAAGGACTAGAAACTGGGAAATATTGACATTTGAGAAGCAGATAATGGACGGGTATTTTGCCTAAAATATTCAAGATGATTAATCAATTATAGTTATAGTTAATAACATTACAGTAACATTTCTGTCAATTAATGCTCCAACAGGTTGGATTTATATCTATAAAATATTTTTGTCAGACTGTAGAAAATCAATCTAATATCTCTCAGGACGGATGGGTTACACCCGGGGACTTTTGACTCTTGACCTCAGTAATATAAAATCATGGCTACGGCCCTGAGGCTGACTTGTGTTTATGGTATCCCTTGTTTATGGTATGCTATGTTTATTGAATCTGTCGTGTTTTATCCAATAATGTTTTAGCTTTACAATGGCTTCACAGTTAAAAGTTAAAAAGTCAACTGCTTCATTAGAAATGTGCTTAGCTCACTTCATAGTTCAATATTTATATATTTAGATGTTTAACCTTTAAGAAAAATCTATCTGATTTCCTCACATGGCTCTTGCGGCCAGGCAGTGAAGTGTATTTGTAGAGTAGGGAAAGACTTCCCTTTTACTGCTTATTAAACACGATTATGTCCTCCACCAAAGTGTCTGCGTTCTCTTTAACAGACATTAGGTTTCTCACGGTCCGGTTGCACTCATCTTGCGACACAGAGTGTACATCTTTAGCAGACATCTCGATAACAACTTGGGAACGTTTTCATCTGTGACCATAAAATGCAATTTGTCGCATTGTTCTTTTACTTTCAAGGGTATTTCTCCCTCAGGGTTAATTACACAGAACACATGGTCTGACTGATGTTTTTGCTATAAGAAAACTCAAACTGCCAGAGAGAAGTAATGGTAAAGTGTCTCCCTGCAATATCACTTATCACTGCGGCAAGATGGAGATTATTGACTTAACTGGTCTAGACATCAACAATGAGTGATTTAAGGTCCCCCTCTCAGCGTCTGAGATGTGTGTATTTTCCTTTACCGGAGGTAGAGGAAGAAAACACATCTTTATTTATCCTTTCAGATGAAGATGCAGGCAGTGAGCTGCACAATCACGTTGTGTCATCTCTGCTGAACAAAGATGGAAATCTGTTGTGACTTTAATGTGCTTGTTTGGGGTTGTGGGGGCGCGTTGATGAGGTGGGAGCGGGTCGTGTCATCGTCGTGAGTAACACCACCAGCACTAAATCACCTTTAAAGTTAAACTAAACAGACAGTGCACACACACAGACATAATGTATGTGTGTCCAGGAGATTTTGTTTATGTGGACGAGTGTGTGAGTGTGTTTGAGACTCAGATTTGAGGTGATAGTCCTCATATATTATGTGTATTTATTCAGAAATGTAACATTATGATCTCCACAAAGTCTGTATTTTTTGCAGGGCTGTTATTGTGGATGGCATTATATACAACAGGTGTTGCTTTTATGTGTTCTTGAATTAGATCTCTGCTCTGAGCTTCTCCAGCATGTATCAGACTTTTCCTACAATGTCTCATCTCATCTATCAGCTCTCCCATGAATAAATGTCTCAAGTATGTAAGTGCACGCACATCCATGTGCGCTCATGTGTGTTCACTCTGCGACATGACAGACACTAAAGCTCAACCACAAGGCAATAATTTACTAATGCACTCCTCAGCCATGCTCCCTGGTCCTGTCTGCAGCTCCTGATGGATGCTGACGGCTCCAGAGATGGACTGCTGCTGATAGGGAGTGACCAGAGAGGAGCCTGATTAAAAGTAGTGGAGCATGGCGGAGGGTGATAACCCCGATCCATTGGTGATGAATCCACTCTGGACAGGCTGCTGTCTCATTAGGGTCTACCCTCAGCCAGGCACCGCGTGTCCAAATAAACTTTGAAACAATCCTGCTTTTATCAGCAGGATTATGCTTGTTTTCCTTTCCGCGGCTTTCCTTGTGTGGGCTCATGTGGAGCATCCTCCCCCTCTGTCGGTCTCTATAAACTGGAGGTGTGATTCACCAGCCCTGACTTCCCTGTGTTTATACATTGCAGGGTCTATCTTCTTAAATTAATGAGCCCAACAGCACCATTAGACAACTATTTGCCTGACTAATCTGCAGCCAATATGAAATAGTGAGAAAAAGTTGAAATAATCTGCCCTTTATTTGTGATAACATAAACAGTGAAGTTGTTTTAAAGCATGATAACATTAAATATTGGGCCTGGGGAGGGGGACAGAAAGAGGTAGTTTACATTCTCACTGGAGTAGTCTTGATAACAGGCCAGAGGGAATATGAGCCCCTTTAAATGTGTGCATTAGTGTAATTTATTGAGCTTCCTTCTAAGCCCTGCTGTTCCTCCAGCTCCTTTTTTTTCCCAAACAAAAGACAGGCCAAGGCTCCAGAATGGATGGGAGTTAAAAATCATTCACAGTTGATAATCACATAAAACAACGCCATATTTGCTGCCTAATAAGCACAAAACGTTCCATCGGCCTCCTCCCTCCGATCGGGATGAGGCGACTCCTCCGAGCAGACCAGGGTGATTTACACCCGGCGATTTGGAAATGCTTTGGTTTTGGAGTGGGTATGAGGAGAGCCAGGGCGGGTGGGGTGAGGCCAGAGATTTTATAATTCTTTGTGTATGTCTGGAAGTCATCCACATGTTCCGATTTTTAACCAATTTATGTCCGAACGGAATGACCCTGGGAATTAATGAGGTTCTGGCCGTGAGTTTCCAGCGCTGCAAGGTCAAGTAAATCATGCTTTAGGGCTCCAGTCCTCCCCACTCTGCTCCCTCACTCTCCCTGACTCCACATCCTGCGATAACAGAAAGACAAGGGGCCTGAGAAATACCACCTCATCGACACTTGTGTCCATCCAGTAGAACATATTTTAGAGTTTGAGCGCCAACCGGCTGTAAAGCCTGCTTTTAGTGGAGACTAGCAGCTGATGAATGGGAGTGGGGCAAGAGCAGTGGGACTAGAGGTCACTTTCTTCATTTCACAGCAGATTGTTGATGTTATGCACATTTCTCTCTCCAGAGGTGACTTTTTTCTTTCTGGGCCGGTGTTTTATTGGAGCATTATAAAGACTTTATACTTGATTTAGCTGGGCCATTTCCCTTTGAATGAATATGTGCTGAAGCACGTTCACATGAGGGAAAAGTTGACATCATTAGACATAATACCATGAAACCTAATAGAGTAACACCTACGTAACGATCACTGCAAATCAATCAACTCTTTTTATGCTGTAAAATAATTTGTCTTTGCATTTAATAGCTGTTAAAGTGCTATAATTTTTACACATGTGTTTAGTGTTTCATATTTAAGAGGAAAAAGGGTGACAACATTGTCAAACAAGCATGAAACTAGAGCACAGTTCACCGCTCATGGAACATTGTGAAGAAGGACTGCCAAGTCTGGCTTGGCTGTGTTTTTATCCTACTATAACCAACAAGGTGACATTTATCACCTGAGTTAATTCTCCCCAGAATATAAAGTCGGCAAAAAAAAAAGAAGAAAAAAGTCCTGTACCAGAAGTTGTATTATTGTTTGTTAATCAGATAATGATGATAAAAACATGAAGTTAGCAAGTGTAATTTTAATGATAATTAACCTATCTTTCTGCATCCACGTGTTTCCAATCTGTGCAGCCTATGGATATATAATCCAATCTTCATGAATTTAGCTATGAAGCAAAATAACCATAAATTCTGTCCATACGATGTATCAGTACAGATAAAACTGGACGGTTTCCAGTTCAAAGCTCTGGACTGCCTCAGAAAATTTGTCAGGGAGAACAAATAACTGATGCTTTGTCCTGCCTGCAGTGCTACCACCAGGGTGCCCTTGAGCAAGGTACTTAACCTCAACAGTGCAGCAAAGCAGCTTTGTGGCCAGCAGTTAGTGTTGCAACAGAAAGTTAAGTTAAAGTTCAGCGGACTCACAAGTAACAGGTTAAAAGAAAGAAGAAGCCGAGTCAAAGATGTCTTGACTTTTATTCCTTATGGGGCCCAAAAAGCTGGATCCTACAATTCCCATAATGCAACTAGACACAACCTTTTATTAGACTCCCTCAGTCCCCTAAATGTACAATTCTCTTAAACTCTACAGGAACAGTCTGTAACGCAGGCTTTCCGTTTAAGTCTCAAGTCCAAATTGAGATAACCCTGATGACACCAAAAAGGTTTCTTTTTTTTAAAAAGTCACCGTAAACTTTATCAAAACTCTTTTCACATGATGAGTAAACTGAACTCTGTTTGTAAAATCAACGCCCCTTTAAAATGATGTTTCACTGATATGATTTGAGAAGAACTCCCCTCTCGACCATTTCACAACCTAAGTTCGTCCATACATTCCTTCCTTTAGCTAATACTTCACCTTGTTTATAAGATTATCCTTCCAGTAACAGTTAACTTAATGAATGAATTAGACCAGGGCGACAACTCTGAATAAATCTGGCCTGTCTGCGATAATCGCCATTACTTACTTCAAGCTCTGTTAACACAAACGGAGCGGTGATGTCAGAAATCCACGTCGGACCAGCTGAGGAGAAGCAGTCTCCACACTCTCTGCTGATGGCTCCAGACAAGCACCTTGATGGCTGTAATTACTGTCAAGTTCCAAAAGAGATGAGAGATACCAGGGGCCCGAATAAAACCTAAAACGGTTTTGATATGATGGATTTCTCAAACTTTGTTTAAAAATTCCTCGAGCTATCTGTCTGGCGTCTTGAGGAGATGATGGCTCGAGCACTACAGTCGGTCCATTCAGCCACTTCAGGGCACGAAAACTTTATAGTGTTTAAATCAATATGGCTCGTCCGATTCAATGTTTGCATGCGGCGACGATTGCCGCCCGCTTGTTCAACGAGTAAGTATGCAGACTGGTTTCAGTAAATGTCTGCTACGGGTGTTTACATTCTACCTAATGCACTCAGATGACACTGAATCTAAACATATTCACACAGAGACTCTCCACCGCTCAGCTTTACTGCCACATTCCAAGTAGGTCCATCTTTATGAGTCCAGCTGTCTTTAGGCTGAATTTTCTCACTGCTTAGCATCTAAACATAAGCAGTCGCTCACTAAGTCAACAAAGATTTGAATTATGTTGCGTTTTATGAGAAAGAATTTTCATTGTTTGAGTATTTAGCTGTTGGGGACTTTTTACTTATGAAGTAAAAATACTTTGAAAATGCTAAGTGACAGTGCACAAGCAGTATTTTTTATCGTTATTTACAATCAAAAGTAAAAGTAGTCAGTGCAGAAAAATGTCATATTATTCTGAATTATGTCATAATATTAGTAAAGCTGACACTCATGTAAGTTGTATGTTTTGTTGTCAAATTAATAACTTATTACAAATGACCATTCCACCAACCTATTTACTTTATGAATAATGACCAAAGTAATTATTTTCTTTACATATATTTTTTTTCCGCAGCTGTGCTAAGCACAGCCATCTCACTTATTATTAAATATAACTAACAGAATATGAGATGCTGTTGTCTAACAGGAGAAATGTTTCACTAGCAGCGAGCACACCATGTGTGCATCATGCTCAATTTTTTTCATAGACTTCTATAAAATCCGACTTGTTTTTGCAACCAGTGGAGTCGCCCCCTGATGGCCATTAGAAATACTGCAGTTTTAATGCACTTCAACCACGTTCACTTTACTTTTTACATCCGTCAAACATAAGACTGGATCCCTCAGTTATGTTTTGTCCGGTGACAATTCCAATAAAGTTTATTTGAACATGATGCTGCAGCATTACTTTTTATAATCCTACAAAGGATATAAAGTGCAAAGAGCAAAATATGTAGCCTCCAATCTCTGGGAATGTGCAGACAGTTAATCAGGCGTCATGACCCCCTCAAACTGCGTCAAATCAAACGACCAGAAATTCGGCCTGATTCTAGTATACAGCTAGTATACTCGTGGACATCGCGGTTTTGTCTCTGCAGCCGTGCAGAGACAAAATGAAAATAGTTGAAACAAGTTTCTTGAAGGGAAACAGGTGAGATCTGAGATCCCTGGAAAAATAACATAGGATGTAAGAAAAGGCATGCACAACAAGATGACCTTCATTTTTATAGAACACCGTCGTCAAAGACGCCCTTTGAAGCTAAATGCAGAAGTTTATGGTTGCAGGCCGTCAAATGGACAGAGAGGACTGATTCTGATCATCTTGTTTCTGCTTGAACCGTTCTGTTTAACTGTAGTACAGGATTTAAGTTAATGTTAGCTACGTTCCACAGCTTCAGGTATCTACTGGTGTTCTCCTTTTCATTTTTCATTTTTCTGCACAACCTATTACCCCGCCAATATGATCCCTATCAGCTCTGTGCTTATTGTACCTCACAGTCTTGTTCTGATGGACTCCCGTTCAGTAACTGCGTCACAGCGGGAGCTGCCACATCCTCACAGTGGACATGCCAGAAACTTCAAAATGAATGACTGCAGCAATCACTTGAGGTTTCACAGGCAGTTTCTCCCTCCGTGCTGCAGGATTCAACACACCGGGGAGATAAAAATCTAATTTTTGCAAATGGGATTAAGGCACATACAATAACAAAAAGAGGAATGAATGGGCTTACTGTATTAAACAAAAGATGTACATGATAGTCCCTGTGTGGTTTCTGCTCGACATATTTTCTATAAATGGTGGACAGCTTGGAGACGCCTTAAACTCAGATCCATTTAGCGCCAAAGGAGGATTTGTCATTTGTGAGCCAAGTTACTGTTTAAAGTTCTAAGAATAAAAGTCTCTATTTTAAGAGGAGAATGCTCACAACGGGTGGAATATTTTGAGGGACATACAGTTTGTACTGGCATACAACATACAGCGTGATGCACGCATCGATAGCTAACCACACAATTTCAATATGTGCGTTTCACATTGACAGATTCATATATTGTGTTGCTACAGTCGAACTGTAATCTGGAAATTCAAAAGGACTTGAAACTGCTTATAGTTGAAATCTGATGCAATGTGTTTGTTTGTTTGTTTTGCATTGTTTACTTGTCAATACATCACAGTAATAAATGCATCTGCTGCCTTATTGTCAATTCTAAACCTCAAATAAAATACATAATAAAATAAAACTTGTGAATGTGCCTCCAACAGCTCCCCAACCTCACTGTTAAGCCTTGTGTGTCTGCGTTATGTGGAGTTGAGACGGTAATACGCTCTGTGCCTCTTCTTCTTAAGGTGAAGGGCAAAGGGTGTTAGTTGCCAGCTTTCACCACAGTTTCCTTTCTTAAGTAGCTCTGATGCTGCAATAACACAAACGTGCCAAAAGCACAGGGATACTAAAGAAAGGGTGCTTTCAACTTGTCCAGACCTTTTAAAACTTGAACCCTGATGTCACGCCTGAATCTCGACAGCATTTCAGGACTATATCCTATGATGTTTTGTAAGTGACAAGCATAATCTCATGGATAACTAGACGGATAAGCAGATAGACAGACGATGAGCAGACCTCATCATGAATTAGAAGGTAAAGAGAGAAGAGACTCATCGGCCCTTCCTAAACCACAGGTATGATTTACAGAACAGGGTTGGTCGCCGGCGTAAAATTAATAATAGGAAATGCAAGGGTAGTCCAGTGACTTGTCCAAGATATACTTTTCCTCCTCTCCAGCCCCCTAGAAAACCTGGGTGGCCTGCAACCAGGCTTCCTCTGGTTTCTGATGTTAATGTCATTGCTTTTGCTGGTATGACAGGAACTTCACCACAACCGTGGTTTGGGTCAGACAAAAGGGACAAGCTGTGATAGCAGGATACAGCCCCATAATCTGAGGCATATCGGGGGTTTTTTGACCCACGGTGGAGTTTGTTGCCATAGAGAGGGGAGGAAAGAAGAGGAGGATGATACTTTACAAATGCGATTGTTTTTAAGTACTTCACTTTTCCAGAAATCAGAAACCACACGGTGCATTATGGTTAGTGGATGTTTTGAATTACTTCAACTACTTAATGGTTCCTCCTTACCCAGCCCACAGAATTGTTTCATAGTGGTTTTAAAACTTTGCTTAAGTCATTGAGTTGGATGTTGAGTAATCTACTTTCTAAACCTACCCTTCCCACAGAAGCATGTAGGTTGTTCCCTGTACTTAATGCTACAATATACTATGTAATATGACATAAAATTAAGGGCGAAAAAAGGAGCATGTTACAGTGATTAGGTAATGACTCCGTGACTTTTTTAAACCATTAAGTGAAGAGGTCACAGAGTTTTCTCAACCTGAAAAGGGGTGTTTGATCTTCATTGAAATAAAATATCAAAACTCAATGTGCAGCACACGTATATTTTACAAGGGTCGTAAATAAGTTTAAATTAAACTCAGAATATTTTGGACTCCTTACAGAAAGTGCAGTGTGTCCTTAATCCTGCTGTCAAAGTAAGTGAGAACAGCCCTGCTGGTATTGGTCTCAGTGTTAACCCTCCTCAAGTTGGCACCACTTTGAGAATCCCCTGTTTTCTGAAATAACAGAGGATCTAAAGCACATTACTCCACATACAGAGTATTGTAAAGAGGTAAGTGGAGGCGGGTGGAACATTTTGTAAATCTTGTGTCACCAAAACCGCCGCAAGCAGGATGAATGCGTTTACTTCGCCAACAGGATATCCCTTCAGACTAGCTCACTGCGCCGCTGATGAGGATAACAGAGGGGGCATTATTTTTGCTTAACAGCTCGGGAAGGTGATAAAGGGTTCCCAGATCCTCTCACGGGGGTGCAGCAGTACACACACATCCATTCACATTGACGAAACATTTCATCTCCTGACAACTGGATTTAACCCTTATTATTTAACCCAATTATAGTGTTGAATTGCAAATGAGTTTAGGATGTATATATATACGTGCTGATGCTAAGCTAAAAACAGCGCTAATGTTGACTTGGTTAGGTAAGCTAGCTAGCTCCAGTGCTAATATTAAGCTGGCGTGTCTGGATATGTGGATACAGCCGAGTATTGCAAGTAACCAACTTTCTATTCACGGTTGTGAAAGTCAGCCGTCATGATTTAAAAGTGTATTTTATTGAGATTTTAACGACTTGGATAATGCTGTTTTCATGTGTATTTTTTCTGCCATGATGTGTTGCCAGCCTTGAGTTTTGCCTTTTAATAAGCTTGCAAGCCTATATATTTTAGTTTATCATTTTTGTTTTATAAACTAATTTGTTTTTGTGGTGTACGGCTTTCTATTGGTGTTGAATGATTCAGGTTCTGTAGTATAGGCCTAGACAGTAAGAGGAATTTTACCTTCCCATCCCTAAACAATTTAGTGTTTGGAGCAGCCAAAACATACCACAGCACTGTAGATAATAGAGCTAATAGATATTATTGGGTTCATTATTGGTTGAACTGAGGGTGTGTCTGTTCATAAGGCCAGTAAGAGCAGGAAGTGAGTCTCTTTCTGTTGCGTCACTATGAGCTGTGAAAGTCTGAACATTTTCAAACTGTTGACAACCACACAAACTGTATTGTCTCTTGTACTTGGTGATTAAAATGAATAATTCCTGTTTTGACTAGCAGCCCAGTTTTACTTCCCCTCTGTTCTCGAGTGTGAATACTTGTGATGAGCAGTGCTCTAT
Organism: Clinocottus analis; assembly: GCF_023055335.1. NCBI lineage: Eukaryota > Metazoa > Chordata > Actinopteri > Perciformes > Cottidae > Clinocottus > Clinocottus analis. Next base: position 8,797,652 of record NW_027175876.1, read on the forward strand.
CAGTGTTGGATGCATAGATATTTACAATACCCAACCAGATCCATGCTCTTTTTATGTTTTGGCTCATGGGCAAAATGATATGCTTTTTGAAATAAGTAACTTCATAGGCTTCTGAGAGTGCAGGTTACATTAGCTAGCAGAATGCTACTGGAACCAAGAGGTCCATGTTGTATGAACTGGGACATTTTGTGTTTTTGTGGTTACAACACTGTGGCATAGTTGATGAATTTTGTGGTCAACTTTGTGATTTACTGACTAAATACAAAACGCAACAAAAAACTTCACACTTATATGTTTTGTAATATATATATATATATATATATATATATATATATATATATATATATATATATATATATATATATATATATATATATATATATATATCTTAACATGCAAGTTTGTGTTTGACATTTGCACGCACTGTTGTAGCTACTCAAAACATGTCCGGTGTGTTTTAAGTTTTAGGTTTGTTAGTTATTTTTAAATAGGATTTATTAATACATATTTATCTGTCCTTCTCTGACTGTGCTAATAGTCTAAATCTATCTATGTCATGTGCAGCAAATAGATGCACAACACCAAGCGGGAAAGGCCAAAGAGACGGATGGATTAGCCGATGTGTTGTATTAGCCTGCTGAGCTAATGGTCAGGAAAGGATGTGATAGAAGACAACTAATGCTGGATAGCTGCAGTAAACACATATCAGGCTCTATCAGGCACCACTGAAGAAGTTATGTAAGTTTGTTATCTTGAAGTTGTAGAATTCAGCTTGAGGTTTTCTGCAGAAACAAGCTCGATTACATTGTTTGAAAGGTTTCTGTTCAGTTGTTTTCTAAGCATTAGGATAATTGCTTTGTATTTCAATGAGTCCACTTATCTGTCTTTAAAACCATACTTTAATTCACAGTGTTAATAATTGTGTGACTGTACAGGCACAATTAATGACACTGAATCACTTCAGTGAAAATTTAGACCGCTGCACTTTCAACATAACTGTAGATACTTCAGCACTGATTTACTAAACGTTCAATAATGAGGCCTCTCCATCATTGCCATAACTCCCCTGACTTGTTGAAGGGAGCTGCTCTCAATTATAGGGAAGGTGGTAGAACATAACGCTTCCTTTATAGCTCTGAAATCATTTCACAGGCTCTGGTAGCGCTGGCATAATCTTAAAAAGCTCGGGTCTGAGGTAGCCCATTAAAAATCCTCATAAACATTAATTTTGCCAGTGGGATGTGAGCTTGGGTTACACTCTTGGCAGAAATGTGTATGAAATATGTGGTTTTGCTTTGGCTAAAAGAGTTCCCAGCCCTCGCTTTCTTTGAAAAGTGTATAATCTAGACTGTGACTGTTTGTCAACTCGGTCTGAAGAAATTGGGCACAACCAGATCACTATGTGCCTTGTCATGATGGTGATGGCGGTCGTGTCAACATAAAACCCTTCAAATCTGAGGGAGGATACGAAGCCAGAGAAATGTGCTGACTGATGAGGGCTGCACATTTCATATACTAAAGCCAGGACATAAATACAACTGGAGTGACCATGGGCGGAAAGTCACTGCAATGTCTCCAGTACGATGATCTGTTTTAAATATGTTTTTTCAAGAATTATTGTTTCAGGGTAAGAACATTCTTACAATAGGAATTCATCATGAACATATCCCTCTACAGCGTGAATCAAATATCTGCAGTTGATTGTTGAAACAGTTAAAGCAAAAACATCACAACACAGCTGCACTGTTTCTAATTACAGAGGTAATTACTCTGAAATACACACATGTATTTAATTGTCTGAGAGACATGACGTTGACTGCCAGTAGCAACGACCTTTGCAAAGTCTGTTTCAACTGAAAATGACATCGGCAGATTGGGCTGATTGGTTCGGGCCAAATATAATATCCTCCCACTCCCATCGTGAAATTTGCTAACGTGATCACGACGAAGTGAATTGAAATGGCTATTTAGTTGGATTAATAATTCTACAGTATAATTATATTCATACTAATAAACAAATAAGACCATTGCTATGAAGATTGGCAGAATCTTATGCATCTTATATTTTACAATAAAACAAAAGAGGCACTTCTCCACCACTGAAGGTTTCAAAATGTGTCCCAATAGTATGTGCTGAAACAAAGTGCATTCACTAAATGATTAAAAAAAAGACTAAAATGATTGTCAATATGTTTATTTTTAGAGTTAAAGACAAAGATGAGGCAAATGCACGTAACCACACGCAAGGCAAGGCAAGTTTATTTGTATGACACATTTTTAACAGGATTCAAAGTGCTTCACATCAAACCATTAAAACCATTAAAACATAATGCAGAGAAAAGATTATTTAAAAACAGTTAAGAAAACATTGTTTTTTGAAAAGGTCAAAAAGCAAAATAAAAATTGATTCCGGTTCAATTAAAGGCAACAGCAAACAGAAACGTGGGGTCAAGCACCAACATACACTTAATTGAACGTCTGTTCACTCTAATCAATGATACATTTGACAGACATGTTTGAACACTGAAATATTGTGTTTTCCAGCTTTTCACCGTGATCTAAAAATACACTTCATAATTTAAATTTCAGGTGCTGCGATCATGTGGAGAGCGGGTCAGGATGATGTGAAGAGTCAGATATATGAGCAGTTCTGTGGTCAGGCCGACTTGGCTTCCTGGCACACACTAGGTGCACCCTATTGATGCTCAGCCAGCAGCCTAACCTACAGAGGGTCAAATTTATGGGTAGATATTTAGCTCGTCTCTGCCACTCTGTAGGGCAGAAAGAATAACACTGTGCCTGCAGCCTGCTGATGTTTCCATCCTGGCTGCACATCACAGACTTGCTGAGGGTAAACAGAAAATGTCAAAAACACTCTGTCACCCTCCTTTTCAAAGTTAGCGTGTGGTCTAAAGCCTCTTTTTATCATTAAATCCTTAAACGGTTTAGTTTAAAGACTTGAGTCCTGAAGGGTGACATTATGCTCATCCATCTGAATCAAACCAGCAACATGATTTCCATATATGGATTCATAATGTTTTCATAGAATATATCTGTTTGTGTTATTATGCTTAACTTTTCTGGATTATTTACCTTGATCTCTCTCTAATAGTCTTTGGCAGCCTGTACTGCTGATGATAATACAACAGGAAACAGTCACAATGTGTCATTATCAGAATGAGGAAGTAAAGATGCTGTGGTATCAATATAGTTTTCTGCAGAAATTATGAGTTACAAGTCACAGTTAAGTGACGTTAAGAATGATCCAGTCCGTATCACCAACACAGTATGGTATTTCAACAAAAATATTCAGACGCGTCATTAATAACTTCTCAGCATTTTATATATCACACCTCCACCACCCACACATTTTATTTTTATTTTGTATTAAATAACATATAGTGTAAAAATGGGGAAGTACCGTTTTTTATTTTCCTGTTACATGACCCTTGGAACATGCTGCCATCCAGCTGCTCCAGCAGCTCAACCCCAAAAGTAGTTTCACTTCTCTCTGATTCAAGTTTTTCGTTTAGAGTTGCAAAATACCTTTTGAGCTCGTTACAGTCTACAATCACTCCCTCCTAAACCACATGTTACTCTTTCTGCAGGACTCCAAGTCACAGACATGTCGAGACCCGGCTTCCTCGCTTGCAAAGGACTTTAGTGTTACTGTACTTACTGAACTATTTATTCTTAGTTCTACCACATAATTACAATTACCTGTAATACCTAAAGTGGAAATCCTCAATTATATGTAATGTATTAAGTGGAAATCCCTTATTGCTAACCACTTACTGGTTCTGCTGTCGTGTTTTTCCACTGCACTTCCCAAAGTTAACTGTGTCCATGTTTTTTATGAAATTTTCTCCTAATGAAGTTTGACTATCCTTTCCCTCAATATGGTTTAATCGAAATGCTTGTGAGATCATCTAAAGGCGTTTATAATCCAACCACACATTTACGATGACAGGGGGGATTCTAAGTTACGTAACTTTCCAAAACCAACAATTTGAGGACCGTGCCAGCTTCACATAGCGATGGCTAACTTGGAAAATTGCTTGCTGTTGTATTAACGGTTATTGCATTGACGCTTTTACTTTTAGACGTGATCGGACAACACTTGAAGAATACCCTTGCCTTAAGACTGTCATTGCTTGACCCAGCGACGATGCTGACACCGAGTACTCCAGCAAAGAAATAAAAGGTTGTCCTTTACAACACCACAGTTATCGCAACGTAGGATGAAATGATTGTTTTCAATAGTTTTAAAATCCTTCCATGTGATGTGCAGTGGTGCTGCATCTGATACGGCTTTAAACTCATGGGTCTGTCGCCCAAACTGGGCGTCCTGGATTGTAATTCATTGTCGTACCATTACATAAAACAACACGCCTCCACCAACGCAGTTTTCATTTTAAATGCTCATGTAAACTTAAACCATGATACTGGCCTTTAAGAAGCTCCCGCAGATAAGTCTGGTTATCTCAAACCCTCGTTCATGATGTGTGAAGGGTTCTCCCAAACTTTCATTATTTAAACACAAACACACTTAAGTCAGGTTTTCAACATGCTTTCAATGAGCCAGCATAAGAAGTTAGTTTGATTCATGCTCGGTCAGTTGACTCATGGCAGCGGTCTCTCAACAATGGATATTGTGTTGCACAACGCTCTCCCTTGTACTTTGGCAACAGTTAGTAGATTGACAGATAGATGATGAGCCTGCTTCCTCTGCCAAGTGCCTGCATTTAATGGGTGTGTGCGTGTGTGTGTGTGTGCGTGTGCGTGTGTGCGTGTGTGTGTGCGTGTGTGTGCGTGTGCGTGTGCGTGTGTGTGTGTGTGTGTGTGTGTGTGCGTGCGTGCACGTGATTGTGTGTTTGGGGAGGAGGGTGGTCAAGCTGTCCGTGCTGGGAAGGTGGGCAAAACAGAGGGCTTTGGAAACTTTTTGGCTTTTAGAGAATCCAAGCAGCACATTTGTCAATGTCAGAAAGAAAGTACTAATTTGTAGTACAGCTGTTTCCCTATATGGTGTGTTGAAACACTCAATCAGGGAAATTGTGCTGGACCAGCTTGTGTCTCCAGCTCATAATAATGCCCTATTCACGAGGTAACCAGCCTGTCCGGGCCTCCCATGGCAGCGCCGCCCTGTATGAAGTAGCAGTAAACCTCAGCTGCTCTAATTTGTAAACTAGGCGAGAGAAAAGGCCTCTGAGAGTGTGTGTGTGTGTGTGTGGCACTGGATACGGTGACGGCGGCGGCAGTAGTGGGTCGGGGAGGGGTAGCCCGACCCGAAACAACATATGTTCCTGATTGACGAAGATTGAATCAAGTGCAGTAGCAGAAAGAAAGAGTTTTTCAGCCAGTGAGAAATGTGTGTGCAGTGGGGCATTTGACAGAGGAACAGGACGATCTCACTGGAGCTTAAACAGGCAGGACAAATCGATTAGTGATGACCCATTACTCCAAAGAGTGTGCGGAAAGACTACTACATTTATAACTGCGCTATTGCTCTCCTGGAAAATGCTCTTGACTTGGAAATACATAAATTGCGCCATGCATGACTCTTTCTCAGCTTTTTATTCTGGAGTCATTTTTATATTGGTGTCATAAAAATATGACTTAAAAAAACATAGCTTCTGGGATGCCTTTGAGCCGGCTACAAAATCTGATCCTCTCCCCGATGTCAAGGCTACAGAAAAATATGAAAGAGAAATTTTGGTGAAAAAACTGAACCTTGAAGTTCCTCAAAATGCTGGCCTGTGACATTATGGCCTCTAGTGGTACACTGGCGATTGACACAGACAGCTCAATCATTTCCTTATAGGCGTGTGCTGCCAGGTCCAGCTGGCTTTGACATTAACACCAGGTTCTGACTGACAGAGGCCCTGGCCTTGGGCTGGGCTCCCGAGGCCTCCACAGTACATTCAGCTCTCCTTTTAGCCTGTTGATTTACTGTCCCCGGTGGCTGCTCGTTGATCCATTTCCCCTCTCAGTTTGCTCACAGGGCACCCCGAAAACCGTCCTCCAGCAATATATTTGCTTTATGATTTCCTGAGGAGCCAATGAAGAAAAACAAGCCCCCGCTCACTGCACCTGTTCCAGTTAATGTGCAGCGGGCCTGTCGGCCTCCTCTGGTCTCGGCGACTGGGGAAAACAGAGGGCCGCGGTGTCACAAGCTCCATGTGGATCTTCCATTTCCCCCAACTGGCCCAGTCGGGACGCAACGATGTGGGGAACAGGAGGGGGGGGATAGATGGCGTATTATATGTGTGTCAGTTTAACACATGCAGGTCAAATGGGGCCCACATAGAGTCTTGCTGCGTGTGCATTATTAACATGTGTGTGGGTGTTTATGTAGCTCTGCTCCCAACATGGAACTGACATTAATAAGGGAAAGTGATGGGAACTTGCTTACATCATTTTGGACGACATGCAGATGTGACTGAATGGAAGGTCTTAGCCATCTTCCATTTTGCAAAATGATGTGACCGGCATGGTATTTACATGTTTTAAAATATAACAAATATACCAATAAAATTGCCAGATTTATTTGCCCACGAGTAGGTTTTATAATTTTAAAAAACCCTATTAATCCAAGTTAACATGTAACATGGAGATGTGTTTTGGATAGGCAGGAGTAGTGTGAATCCGGATAGCTGGTGAAGACAGCAGGGTGAGCGGTGATGAAGCCTGAGGCCTGCTGGGTAACACTCAGTGAGTCAGTGGCGCTGTGTCCAGGCTCTTACTTGACAACAAGTTCCTGTTTCTTCAACAAAGCGTGTTTCATCAAATGTTAAATGTTGCTTGAGCTATTTTGTGACCCCTCTTTGACCTTTGTCTGAATCTAATCTCATAGGTAGATATATGTCAATAATCCAACATGTGATGTTTTTAATGCAACCGGCAGTACGTGTTTTATTATCAACTTCTTAATTGGAAGACCAGGCAGAAAATCCCAGGGATTCATTTATTTTACAGTCGGATATTTACATTGATAATATATATTTTCCAAGTCAGTTAAGAATCAATCATATTGTCAATAAATGTCTGGAAAATCCAAACTCATAATTGAGGCCTTTTTTAAAAATTATTTTTAAAGGTCAGTTTAAATTTGGAGTCTGCTGTTTTCTTTTTCTTCACTGCCATTATTAGCTGACAGCAAAGAAGATTTGGTTTGACTATTATGAGGCTCATGTCTGGGTAATTGCATTCTGCCGAGTGGGGAAAGCCCTCACTTCCTCCCAGTAAGCCTCTGAACATGGTCGATATCACCAATAGTCCATCTGAAAGCTGTCAACCGCCTTGCTGGCCCAGTTCTTCCTGTTTCCTTGGAAGTGGCCCAGTAGTAAAGTGGCCCAGTGGCTTTTAGGTCAAGAAGAGAGGTGAACAGAATTATGAGAGGAAGCACGCATGTGGCAGAGTCTGCTTTTCTCAGTCATGTGTGTTTAAGTAGTAACCTGACAGAGTAAATGTATTCCAGGGTGCTTTTTCCCCATCCTAACTCAAGTTGTCTTCCTGATGGCAGATGCATTGGAGCTCACCCTTGCGTGTAGTTGGTGAGTGTGTGTGAGTCCTTGTGCTTTTCCTTATGTTGTTTTTTCCCCCCCTTTTTTTCTTCTCCGGGCTTAAACAGTGTGTTAACCACCAGATCCCATCGCTATCAATCTTAATGGTGGTGGGTCAACGTAAACGCACACATGTGTAGGCTCTTTTTGATAGCCACAGTTTAAGAATAATTCTTCCTCTGAAAAAGAGAGAGGGAAAATATTCTGGCCCCATTAACAAAATAGGTGCTCTGAAAACACCACAGCCAGCCCAGAGTGATAGCTACTTCCTCAGCTTTTCCACTTCATTGATGGTTATGTGAGTTAAAACAACCAGCTTAATGGAGACCCCGGGCTCTCGGGGGACTAATCATAGCCACGTGACTTCCTCCGGGGCTTCCATGAAAATAACTCCATTACAATGGCCTGTGATATTAATATCGGCTTTGGGAAAGTCAGGCACGGGATCCACAGGGAGGGCCTTGCTATGAGCAAACAAAGAGGAATGCACGGCATTCAAGGGAGCGAGGGAGGGAAAGAGAAAAGGAGACAAAGAAAAGTGAGCCATTTGTGATGAGCGATTGCACATGTCATGATGTTCGCTTTCTCTTTTTGTGAGCTTCTGTATTATATTTTTCTGTGCTAAAATGATGACGTGGCGGATAATCACTTCCCAATTCCTTCTCCTCCAAATAGACATGTTGAATTTAAGCAGTGGAAAGTAACAAAGTACCTTTACTCATTACTGAATTACTTTTAAATTGGGGAAACTGTATACTCCCTTCCAGAAGGATACATCGTACTTTTCACTGCAGCTCCATCGGACAGCGGCAATTGATTTGTTACATTTAAAGACATGCATGCATAAAAAATATGATGCATTTGTTTAAATTACACAGCGATACGGGAAATATAACCCAACCAATGCTAAGAGGCCAGTAACAACATTAATGTTTTAGTGTTTAAAAACATGTTTTTACTTCCTTCTCTTTTTTTTACTCTAACACATAAAAACAGAATTGATATGCGTCCCTTAATTCAAATGTGAACTATGGCGATATGTACAAATCAGAATGTGATGCTTACTCTCGTTGCAATGCAGAATAGTTAAACCCTTCATTACTTGTCCATGCAGCATGCACAGTACTGAAATACTTTCTTTCTTATACATGAACTCCATAGCTAAACACCCACATTCTTATTTATACACATCTGTGTTATTTTTCGGGTAGTTTCAGAGTCACAATCAGAATCAGATTTAATGGTCATGTACATTTTCACATACATGGAATTTGACGCCGGATTCTGCGCTTGTTTACAAAAAGTTTTTAAGCAAAGGTTCAATATATAAAAGAGACATTTAAGAAAAACAGAAAAACAGTACAACAGTGGCCCGGAAAGTGCAGATAGTGCAGGTGGATGTGTCGGATTAATTGTTCAATTATTTCACCCAAAATACAAAAAAACTTGTATTCTTATTACACAAAGAAAATGTCAAAACTTATAAAACATAAATGGGCATGGTTAGATACCATTAAACATTACAGTAATTAGTTATTATTATCGGCTTGAGTTCTACGAAATAGTTTACATTAATAATGTAAAAATAAGCAATTTCCTATCTCCAGGTTTGAGTGAAAAGATTAAACAGTTGTTGAACTAGGCCCTTCAACTGCTCACTAAATAGTATGAGGTATCAGACAGTAATGAGGACGTTTGACAGTCAGTTTGAGGAGACGGTGTGTGTGTAAGTGAGATGCATGTCAGATAGTCCTTGCAGATGATTTGTTTTGGCCCGGCCTCCATCTTACCATCTTTTCCTCCGGCCTGTAAACCTGCCATGCTGTCATTCTCTGTGCAGGCAGTAACTCACAGCCAGCTGCATTCAGAACAATTAAACCTCAGTGATTGCAGCAAGGAGGAGTCGCCCACCTCAGTGTTCAATACCCACTGAAGACTCCCACGCCTTGCTCCCATTCAATGGGACACGTGCGTTCGCTCTTCCATCCAAACAGGACATCTTATAGAGCAGCTGAACTCTCGTAAAGAAATACTCAAGTTCACCGGATCATAAGCCAGACACTTTTCTTTCTCCAGTTCCTCCTGTTGTGGGAGATTTATTGAATGAAATAACACTGGCTTCACTTTTACCCCAGCTTTTATGAATATATATATTTTGTTTTAACTGCACATTTAAATTCCTCCTACACTCCCGTTAGGGTCACGACTCGGCCCTCACCTCTTTGAGGATTCCACATGATAAAAGATTCAAACATTATCATAAAGTATTTGTCCTGGACAGATCGCTACTTTTTCTACTGAAGTATGGAAATGATACGGCCAGAGAAATACTGAAGGATATATAAAGTGTCAATTTTGTATATAGTATAGTATTTTAGCTCATACAGTACGTAACGTAAGAATTTTGCAACAATATCAAAATTTTAAATTGAGATCTTCAAATACAATTGAGCACATGTTGATTGTAATAGACTATTATGATAATAAAGGAAATAGTTTCAATAATTGATTGGCATTGTTCAAGTAGAAATTGCAAAAGTTCTGCTTTTGATATATATATATATATATATATATATATATATATATATATATATATATATATGTATATATATATATATATATATATATATATATATATATATATATATATATATATATATGTATATATATATATATATATATATATATATATATATATATATATATATATATATATATATATATATATATAATGGTTTCCTCATACTGTTGTCATTTACAGTAATTTGCAAATCTACTTTGAACCTCTTGAGTTGAATCAGAAATTTGGAAAAAATATTAAATTAGTTCAGAATCAGAAGTCTTGACACCACTGTGATCACAGAAAGTTGTTTATCATTCAAAATGAGCATCTAGAAAAGAAGGATCCCAACAGTCAAATAAATGAAATAACCAACATATCCTACTTCCTCATACAAACAATTGTAGATCAAGTATTATTTTATTATGATTGATAATTAGTAGAATCACAGTGGGGAAGGGAAGACATTTGCAAGAAGGAATTTCCAGCCGTGTACTTAGTGATATGGCTTTCACGTCTTTCAAGTGAAATATTAGATGATGATAGCCAAGCCAAAGAAAAGGTCCTCCTCCAGGGTCCAAATAATTATAAGAGTGCCATAACAGATCAAACATTATTTCCTTGACCTTGTCTCCAGCTTGAGGAACAGCTCAGACTTTTTGGCCGAAAGCTCAGGCAGCAAAACTCTCTCTGTCTGCAGGAGCTCTCGCTACACGGACCTGACGTTTACACGGGATTAGAGATTCATTCACCATTAAGTAAATGACCCTCTGCCGGCCAGGAGCAACACTTCTGTGGTTGTTTGGATTCTATGGTGCAGAATTATCACAGGGATTAGTTTTAAGCATAAATCAGACGTTTTGGCATTTACAAAATAGTACGAGCCATGAGAATCCATGCGTTCACCTCAACTACCTGAAAAGGACTTTTTTTTTTTACTGACAAGCTTTTGAAGTGTTAGCTGTCAGCACGTCGATGCATTCATCCACATTTAGGGTGTAGTGAAGGATATTGCATATATCTGAAAACAATGAGTTTTTCGTCTGTGCAGATTCACTGTGGGCTGCAGAAGCACATCTGAGAAAACACTGATTGTTGTCTGGCGTCCATTTTAATTGAATCCAAGGAAGTTAAAGCAAGTCGATGAAAGGCAACAATATTTTCAGGCCATGATGCAACACTTTGCTTTAAAGGGGTAACAATGTCACTTTCAAGTTAAAACATATTAAACAAAAATCAAACAATTGAATTTTGAATTCAAAGAGGGTTAAACAAGCGAGCAAATGTTGCTGTCAGCACAGCCGCAGGTCTTTTGTTGGTTTTGAGTCAGTTGCCTCAGGCTTTCCTGTCAGGTGTGACCTCATCAGCTCTATTGCATGTGATTACATAATTTCAGGAAATGCAGTCTGTTAAGAATGCAAAGTACTTAATTGATCCTTTCCTTCTTAGAAAGTTTCCAGTGTGGGAATTGACATTGAGCCCCATTTTTCACACTGGAACACCCTACAAAGCTGCTGAATTTCCCCCTTTGGCCGACCAGCAATCACACCTTCTGCCACTTAAGGAACGTATTGAACACCGAAAGAATCATATAACTTAACCTGGTCAACTGCTTGCAGCTGGATGAAACAGTCCAGACTGATGCGTAGATTCCTCTGTGTTTTAACCTCCTGTCTGTTTGAGGATGCACAGCTAACGCCATGCTAATTGCACCAGCAAATGATGTCTGATACAACCTAACAGCTGGAGGCAATTTTATAAATGTTGAGGACACGCTGTATATTTAGAAGGAGAAACAGATACAATAAAGGAATGACATTGCCATTATTTAAGTATATACACTTAAATAATGGAAATGTTTTAACTCAGATTGATGTGAATACTTCAGGTTTGTGCTGGTTCACATTTTAAGAATCAATTCAATAATGTTGTTTTTCTGTAAACAGACAAAAGGTTTGTTTACATTCAGTGTCATCAAAACGCATGACGTATGCATTCTTTGAAGTTATTTCATTTTAAATTTTTACATCCCATTTTACATGCGAGCAGTCTTCTTCCTAGCTGCCTTTGTTGATGTGTAGCTCTTAAGTCTTTTGGCGGATCACCACCACCAACTGTCAGCAGGATAACGACAGCAGGATGTATACCATGCCGCCCTCACAAGAGTGTGTGACACACACCAAGTGGGAACACGCTTGTAAAAATATTGCTCCATAGCAGAACTAGTGGTTAAAAAACATTATCTGTGTATTGACAGAATCAATGAACTGACCAATTGTTTTTGATCCACGCCATTGATTTGCATAATGTAATTGTGCTAAAAATAAATAAAAAAGAAGACACATTTGCTATACCATTAAGTACATGTTTACTTCTGAAAGTACCTGTTTACTTATCTGGAAAGACAAAAGCAACTTGAAAGTTTATTCCGAAATAAAAAACCAAACAGTACCTTATGTTTTGTTCTGCAGTACTTTCTAATATATATATATATATATGTATATATATATACATATATATATATATATAATGTATGTGTGTGTGTGTGTGTGTGTGTGTGTGTGTGTGTGCGTGTGTGTGTGTCTGCGTGTGTAAATAAAAGATCTTAAACATGCAAAAAAACCTCTCAGATCCTTTACCAGCAGTGATTTTGACACGAGCATAAACTTAAACCATGAGCCATCCGTCCAGTGACACGATGTTCTGTTTTGCATATGGCTCTGAAAACTCCATCATCACGTCAGCCACCTGTCAGCTGAGCACCATCAGCATCTGAACTTGGCTCACAAATAACTGCCTCATTCACTGGGGATGTGACAGATGCTCGCTTTAATGTTGCTGCTGATACATAGTTGTCCCATGCAGACTTGTGCCCATTTAGTGTTCAATACTAACACTATAGGAACTCTGGAGAGGAGTCAGAGAAGCCAGGGGTGTTACAGTGAGTGATTTAGGATGGCGCTAAGGCTCGCTCTATTTCTTTTTTACTTTTTTGTAAATGAGAGCTTTTCTTTTGTGCCACTTTTTAGAGTTGGGATTTAATTGTCAGGAAGGGGATAGATTTATTTCCCCATAAATTACGCAAGTTTTCTGCGGTAGGACCAAGAGCATAATGTAATCTACACATGTGCATTGTGAGGGTGTAGATGTTGTAGCTGCTCTATTTCTACTCTACTCTATTCTATTCAGCAGAACTAAGACGCAATATAGGTTATTAATGTCTCTAGGCTTTTGCTTTAATTTTTACGTTGTGGAAAACACAAGATCTTCATAAGAGTGCATGAAATCGCTCTGAACAAAAGGTTTCAATCTTTATTTCTAACATCAGCTAATTAAATGTTTCATATAGACTCTTTTGTATTATTATATTCTGTAAAACTAGGCATGAATTAATGATATCAGAAACAATACTTTATCCTTTCTAAATAATACTAAGGAATTCATCTTATTGAGTGACTCACTCTCTCCTGTTATGAAAGAAGTTTATCCCTCAATGTTTTCACTGCTCAACTCAGAATATGCACACAATTTATAACATGTCCCAGTAATTTCAGCAAAGAGAGCAAAAGGCGTGATTGATGCTCCATGTGAAACTGAGTTGTGGGATTTTTGCCAGTTTTTTTTAACGTCCTCTCTTTTTTCCACAAATTGGTTTTCCTCCCTGACCTTACAGAGTCGCCATTCTGCATCATGAGGAAGCTTCTGAGCCATAACTGCCGCCAAAGGCCTTTAAATCCTCGATTTGATGGCTTGAGGATTCAGCAGGAGGATTAAAAAAAGGATGAAGAGAAAATTGCACATCCTTAAGAAAACAGAACATTTGCATCCCTGTGTCAAGATAAAAAGGAGGAAGAAGAAAAATGGTAATGCATGCTAATGTATCATTGCCTCTTACTGCTCCTTGATGGTCCATAACTCAGTCTGACCATGAGTCCTTTTATCCTTCATACTGCCTGAGTCACAATCCACTACGTGATGTTTTAATGACCTTTATTATAGGCAAGTCTACTCTGTCCAATAAAAGGTTAACACTTTGAACTGTAATCCATTGTATGACTAATATATTTTATAATATCTCAGAGTAATGGAATAATGGAGAAAGAACCCAAACGTCATTTGAGATGGAGAGAATGAGGAAATCACAGCCCGAGAAATAACTCGACTTTGTGCTCCAATAGCAAAATGATGACTCTGGTCTTCTCAATTGTCCTGTTCTTCTTATAATAACCACATGCATGGAGGTTGTATCAAAGTAGTAATAACAGTTCATTGTAGCTGACAGACATGACATATGATTTCATGCTGTAACCTGTCTCAGGGCAACATTTAAGCACCACTGCCATATGGCAACTCGATTTTGGAAGCGCTTCTTCAGTAGATTCCTGAAAGTGGTCTGGTTCTGTCATTGCTCATCCAACAGTCAGACTGCATCTTCCCCAACTTGTGTTTGATGTGGACAGTATGGAATTGACTGATTAGACGGGCAGACTGGCAGATAGATACATTAATGCAGGCATACATTTTAATCACACTCTACCAACCGGCTTCAGTATTTATATTCCAAAAACCTCAGCGAAAGGTTGAATCATAAATCAAAATCTGAAACAATGGAGCATTTATAACCACGTTCTTAGAGACGAACTTCACTGGCAGTATCCTTTGGAAACTGGAGCCATAAATTGTATTACTATATGTTTCTAAAGGGAGTTGACAAATAGTTGAATGGAGTTGATTTTCCCCTCCTGCTCTTGGCACGGCTGCGGGGAGGAAAATTCCCCCCTTGAAAAGAAAAAAATAGCACTCACATTAGTCCTGCCAATCCATTCATCTTGATGCTGTTTGAGTGTAATTTAAGCCTTTTAAAAACGCCTTCTGAAAATACAATGTGCTTAAGGGCAGTTGCGAGCATTTTATGAGCACAATAAAATTGTCACTGCTTATGGATTAGATGGATGTTGATATACGGGTATGACATTTTTCATGTGCATGGGTGTTTATTGCTAAGTGTTAATATATATGCTGCTGAAGGAGTATAACTAAAGGCGGAAATTACTCAGATGGAGCCCTCATTGGCATTAATCATAATCTCCGTTATAAAAGCGATATCCCCATTTTGGGTTAAACATTTCTGTTTACGTCCCAAATGCAGATCCTAAAAGTGTCCGAAAGTTCAGGTTACTTAAACTGTGAGGATTAAGATAGTAGGCCGCAAACACTAACGGCCCGTTTTCTCCTTTCCACGAACATAGATCGTCACATCTTAGTTTTGAAAAAACATTTTTATTGCCATTCCAACACTGGATTGTGTGTTTGTCTTCAAACATTAACTAGCAGCTACAAAGTGTTCTACCTAGAACAGTTGTAACCTAGTGTAACTTTCAAAGTCTCATTTACTGTTTTCAGTTTACTAAATTATAAGATTATCAAATCTGATCGGGAGAGTTGATCAGACTGAATAATATAAAAAGTAATTATGTATTAGCGGTAAACTTGACACACTTTGGGCCGTTCAAATGTGATGTTTTTTGCATTTTCAAATCCATTGTTGTCAATAAGGCAACATCAATAAATATATTTCGGGCTGCACCATGAAATGAAAATAGTTCAACTTTTTTGAAAGGTGCAGCGAGGACCAACCAATCAGCAGACAGATATCTTTTCCTTCTTCTGTAAATATCAGTCTGTATAGCAGAAGTGAATCCCTTTAGTTGAAGGCAACCCAGAGCTTTACGGACTATTTTACTTGTTTCACATGTTCTGTCCGAGGATGTCAGAACATGAGGTGGAAAATCGGCCGAATTGACAGACACATTGAGCAGTATACTGTGAGAGATTTGCGGATCCATGTCTCTTTGTTTTGACCGAGTTTAGTCCACTCAGTGAGGATAACTACTAAATCACTGCAATTTGATCATCATCATCATCGTCATTGCAGCACACTTAGTCCCGTAGGCAGGACAAGAGTGAAACCCCCAAAGTACCTTGGCTCAAGGCTAGAAGCAGCATGTCTGGCCTTTTCTATGCGTATTTAGACGTTTTTTTGTTACACTACATCTGTCAAACTGATTTTTCACTTATGACAGTTGTATTTATTGGTGCCAAAAGTGATTTACCATCTTTATATTCAGATTTGTATTTAAGAATACCGCTCCACAGATGTTCTGTGATAAATCATTCAATCTGTGTCTTCTGTCGAACTATAAATTAGATGTAACATTTCTTTGACCCACAATCCATGTGTGCGTAATGATAGATTTCTAACCGTTCTCTAACAAAACGTGACATCCAGCAGTTACTCTTCAACTCATAAAGCAATCCAGGTGTGTAACAGGTGCATTTGGGTGGAGCTGTACATCGCATTTTGCCTCAATTGGCAGAAAACTGTTTTCACGGCTACTCTACTTTTTTGTAAACTAATGGTTTGCTTATTTGAAAACTATCATAATTCCTTGTGAGGTCACAGAAAGGACACGCTTTCATAATTCATACGAACAAAAACATCAATAATCTGGGAACAGCCTTCTATCTTCCTGCCGTCAGCCGTGTACTCATCCAACCACGAGCTGGCTTTGTGGAGAGAGACTTTTCCTATCGTGGCTTTGGGTCGGTGTGATTTACGAACATGTTTACTGATGTCTTTCAGATGGTCCTTCTCGCTGGTTATTGTCTTCCACTATTAGTTCCCAGATGAATCACCAGTGGACAAATTGGGGGATGTCTCCACGGATCTGTGATATTTATTGAGGTTACGCATCACTGTGGACCTCTCCATTAGCTTCCCAATGTAACGAGTGAAAAACAGATGGCCCGCGGTCATGGCATGTTTGGACATTGAAACACTTGGGTTTCATGGTGCTTTTTATGCTTTTATGCACATTTGGTTTATATCTTGTTCAGGGATTATGGCAGGCCTCCTTTTGTCCTTCAGGATGTTAAATGTATATTGCCATAATGTTATTCTGAACTTTATAAGATTTCAGGATCCCCTCTGTTCTGTGAGACCTCTGAATCATGATCTATTGACCGATTCAAACCTGTGGATGTATAACATCCTCCTGAAGATATACGATTTCTTCCTACATAACATACATCTGGGGCCGTGTACTGGAGTTGCTTACTATTTGGGTAGAAATTCCTCATACCAAAGCAATTCACTGTTTCTGAGTTTATACTGCGGGTGTTTTTAATTCCCTATTCTATTAGCCAGCTGGTAATACTCCAGCATGTTTATTTTAATCGAGTAAAAATAAATGAACCGCAGTGATTAAAGCAGATATGTAAATATTGTATCATGCAATTCACGTAGCGGGGAGCCCCACTGATTACCTTTAAGTAAAGATTAATGAACTCAAAGTTAAGATGACAATGAAACTCTTTTATTAATGCATCTGTGCAGCAAATTTCTCACCAACTATATGCTGTGAGTTTAAATACACTTGAGCAAAAGTTAGCAAGAGCAGTTCAATTGCTACAAGACCATTTTATACATATAGTCTTCATTAAATTAGAATGAGCTTTTCATGGTCATATAAGTGTAAGTGAATTGTTGGAAATAAATAAAGCTTGTCTGAGTTTATTTCCTGACTTGTATCTGTTTATTATGCTGTTTAGCTGGATTCTAAGTCGATGACTCCATAAACAACTTGCTGGTGTTTTGGAAACCATCTGCACACAAGTTCACTACTATTCATTTAACCATGATAAGCACTTGGAGCGGAACAGATGGTGGATGTTTTATCCGTTTAACAGACACGCCCTGATAGTGATTACTAACCTACAGCATGACTGTCTTAGAAACACAATAATAGAGATGAGGAAATGAAGCCCTTGAGATCTGTTAAAAGCATGACACATGACTTTGAATGTTCATGGTTGTCAGCGAGAACATGAGCCTTCATTTTATTTCCATATCATTTTTAATTCCATGCTAAATTGAGTCAGTTTGAAGTGAAAACAAATAGGGACAAGGGGGCTAGGGGCTGTTTTAAATGGTGATACCGGAGGTTGGTTCAAATCTTGAAAACATATGGAAACCCCTTTGAAGCGCCCTGGGAGCAGCTAAGGCGGCTGCAGAACTTCTCATTGTTTACCTTTCGACCCCCAACCTCCTTCCTCCAAATAAAAAGGTAAAATGTTAAACCTTACAGGGGTGCACATCGGCTCAGTTCATTATACCCGGCTAAGTGAAGACTTCCCGATTCACCTACCGCCCCACAACCCCCCAGAGTATCTTCTGTGTAGTTTTAAAATATTCCCAGTTAATACTGCAAATTGGCCTGAAAACCCAGATACCCCCATCACCTGACAAGGTTATTTAAAAAACAGGCAGCATTCTATAGCATGTGATGCAAGTTTTTAATCAAAATGAATTATGTTTTCAAAAGTGAGTGAGTGTTATTTCATCGTTATAGCTTCCTCTCTGGTTTAATTTAAACCAAACGCCTGTGCCATTATATTGTGTGGCTGGGAGATGACCCTCTGGAGGGAAACACAACGGGCGAGAGGCCTGGATGTATTTATCTTCTAGTTTTTCACCTGTCTTCAGATACCGTTTCCTTTTTAAGTCGAGCAGTAGGGATTTACTGGGCTGCTTCCTTCCGGGACCCAGTGGAATACAACATTAAACTACAGGGAGGAGAGAAAACCTGTAGCGCACTAAAATAAAGTTATGTCAAAACCATTCTGCTCTTCCTGTAGTCTTTCCCCGGCCTTGCAAGTATCCTCCAAGGACCTGAGAACATTACAAGCCATTCAGTTTATATGAATGGACACTAACAGACTTTTTCGCCATTTTGATATGTCTAAATTTTGCAGGCATATCCTGTGGTCCATCAGGCACAGCCTTAGTTTCAATTTAGTGTCTCCCAATGGACCCCTGTCTTCCTATTTCATGTGGAAATCGTATGGAGGTTTTATCCCTGTGCACTTTCAGCTGCTTCAAAGCTGACCGGTCTTTTTTTACACCGGGGAGATGTACAAACTAGCATTCAAATGTTAGGCAAATCATCTACAAATGGCAAGAAAAGGTCTCGGAGTGGATGTCCTAACATTGTCCGCCACTTCAGTCAGATCAATCAAAGGATAAATAAATGATGTATCACCGTTTAGCTGCAATCGAACAGGATCCTGCACAGGTCTTTGAAAGAGGAAGAAAAGCACCTGTATTTTTATTAGGGCAGGCTTCCCTTATACTACTCTATAAAGTTTGGACACTGCCAAGGGAATCATTCCTGATGATCTTTAGACCAGCAGTGTGCCTTACTCCACACAGATTTGGCCCAGTAGGATTGAATGCGGAAGACATGTTTGAAAATGATGTCAGTGAAAAGAATTCATTTGATAGGACAATTAGGAATAGTTTTTTTATTTCATAGAAATTCTCTGCAATGGTCCTGTAATAATGGAAATCAATATAAACATGAACTTACTTTGAAATGTTTTAACCTCTTAGCTCACCCAGAATTAAATGAGGTCACCTACAGTGTAGTATTATATAGTACACTAACAGATTATGCATATATTTGTCTTTAAAATGTGTATAACATTCTGAAAAACACATTATTTCTAGAGGTCATGGCCACATTTTCAAAACCTTTATTTTATCAAACCAACTGTCCAAAGCCACAGATTATTGAATTCACTGTTGTGTATTAAAAAGAAAATATGCAAAACATCAAATGTAAGAAATAGAAACCAGATAATAATTACTCAAACGATCTATCGATTATCAAAATAATTCTATCACTTCAGATCAACTAAATGGCTTTTCAACTTAGTGCTTCACCTTAAGTAGAAAGCACTCAGTTCCTTTTTCAATGAAAAAAACAAGACCCTGAAATAGCATTGTGTGACACAATGGAGTATCATGATGGTCTGAGTCGCTCAACGAGAGTTCTCACTTCACATCATATTTAAAAAAGCTTTTGAAATAGACCGCATTTAAACTTGATCATTTTCTTTAAATAATTTGACCTAATCTAAGCCAGACTGTAAACACAGTGACACTTCTTTGGTTCATAACTTTCAAGCTGGCGTCCAGTTCCTGCCCAGTTGTAGTAATCATATCTCCCACAGCTGCCACTTAATCAGAGATCTTGAGGACAAATAGATTCCTGGAGGTAAACAGGCCGCTGTGGCAGCTTTCGCTGAGTGATACTTCTCTCACCGGTGGTATGATGGAAATCTATTCAAAGACTGTTTTCATTCGAGAAAGATCATGTATGCTTTTTAAGGCCAAAAAAGGGGATACATAGCTTTTAGTGCAGCCTATACTGAAGGGCCATTTTTGGTTTAATTGGGATCTCACTAAATGCCCTTGTATTGCCTGTGATGTCTTAATAAGACAGACCTACAAGCTTCCAAAGACACACAGAATTAGTCCGACAGCTTTTAGAGATGACCTCACGTCGTCTTATTACATTCCGCCTGTGTTTCCCTGCACATCCATGTCAGATCCTTTTCAGCAATTAGCCTTGAACTAGGAAAGACGATCAGCTCCGGTTTCCCATTGCTGCGTCCCTCGTCATCTTGGAGTACTTTGACTCTTTCCCCCGCGTCCTAATTAAGACCTTAATGCTACCTCCCACAGGGATCTGGATGCCCGGCTCCCATACACCGCATTCCCTCCATCAAAACTGTTATGATTATAGTCCGCTTTGCACAGGTGCAAATTGCTTACATTTAGTCTACATTTGTTCTCAATCATGGGCGATCATCAAAGCTTAACTCTCCCTGACTTGAGCATTTGTTCACGAGTGGCAAATTTGCTTGAGTGTTATTTCCACGCACCAAACTATTGAAAACTTAACGAGAACATTGCTGCTGCTGTGTTCAAGACCACCAGCCTCAGTCAGTAGATTTTCAAGCAAAGCTATATTTTCTCTCAAAGGGAGCGCAGTTAGTTGTCGTCATGAACCTCAACACTTTCACATGATGTTAATTTATTCAGACCAGGTACAGCAATAAATCCACATACTTATTCTATTAAACCTCTCTATGACCTTCCAACTATTGAGTTGGACTGGTGCCACATAATGTGTATAAGCTACCCAAGGCAATTACAAAGACCTGGGACTGAAAGAGAGCTGTCATTAGGATGTGCTTTCACATACCAGCCTGCAGAGTTTGGCTGCAGGCCAGGCTGGTAAATGGGGCCGCCTCAGCGAGGAGAGTCGGGGGCCAGGCCAAGGGCCGTGGGGGATAATTAGACAGTTTTATCCCAGCTTGTTGATATAAATGTGGCCGGCTTAGCCCCCTATGCCTTGCTTCATGGTAATGATCATGTCTAACAGGTGGCAGGCCAACAGACGGGGGCATGAAATGGATCCCTCGCTTCCTGGCTGCATCTCCTTTTTTGTTTTGTTTTGTTTTCTGGTCCAATCGGAGCTGTGTTCTCCTTCATTGTGGTTGCATGCGGGATTGTTGATGCAGGGAAGTGTTGGGGATTTGTCACCATCTCATCTCATTCTAGCTAATCTCATTCTCCCCTGAGACCCTCGCACTGAGGGCCAGCAGAGGGTTAAACAAAACACATCAGTGTGTTTAACTCAAGTGGGCTATGGAGTCTAATGCAAAAGAAAGTTGACACTCCTCTTAGAGACAAATGTTTACATCTTTTCTTCCTTATAGTGGCAACATGTTTATGGTGGCATGGAAACTAATTCCTTATACTCCCTTCCTCCATTTAGTCTCTGTTCAGGATCTCTAAGATGTGTTTTGGAGTAACAAGCCACTGGATTTAGTCAC
This sequence comes from Clinocottus analis, assembly GCF_023055335.1. Taxonomy (NCBI): domain Eukaryota; kingdom Metazoa; phylum Chordata; class Actinopteri; order Perciformes; family Cottidae; genus Clinocottus; species Clinocottus analis. The sequence goes on from NW_027175876.1 coordinate 8,819,519, forward strand.
ATTTGACATCAGGGTCTGAGCAAAGCTTTGCTCATCCAAATCTCTTGTATCCTGTGCAAAGGGGGTAGGGGGGGGGGGTTGCTGTTGAGGTATGCATGTGAAGAGGCATTGGAGACCACTCAAGTCCAGGCTCCTGATTCACTGTCATATAATGGATCATTTGGGGCAAAAAGAACCAGAAAAAATGATTCATGTGTTGAATTTTACTACCTTTCCAGAAATGTGTGAAATAGATCCGGGCCAGTAGACGATGAACCTTATTCTCCAACAAATACCTTTCTTAATATGGACGCTCTGCTGAGCAGAAATGTGTTATTATCTGGACGTCTGTCTGTGTGGATAGCTGATTGGTCCATGGTCTGACCCATGCACAAGGAGAGCCCACAGTAAACCATCTACAAGGCTCTTAGTGCTCTGGTTTGCGGTTGGTTGTGTGCAGCTGATTGTGGAGGCGAAGCTCCAGATTTAGGCTCTTGATCCTTTCTGGCCAAGCTGCAACCCTGGATTTTCTTATAATTTTCACCTTGCAAGTTGTTTTTAAAGCTTACCCTAACCTTAACCCTAATCTTTCTCTCGTCAGAGGCTTAAAGCATAACCCCAGACTTAAATAGAGTTGGAAAAAAAACAGATTTTATGATTGCACATTTACACAGATACATCTCTTTTTTGTGGTTTGGCGCAGCAAAGTAAAAAACGATCTAGTGTGTTTTGTGGGGGAGTTGGGCTTCCACTCTGTTGCCTATAGGGACGTCATCAGGCCTTCGGGTCACTCGCCTGTTGCTGATGAGGATTCAGTATTTTATTTGAGAATGACCAAGTGCTCAAATGTAAGAATTGAGTGATGAATGGATTAAGCGACCTGGTGAAAAACATGCAGAGGAGAAATCAACTCCTACTGGCAACACTCACAGGTCTTAATCCAACACGCTATATTGGTTTGATTGCTCGCCACAGCTGACAGCGGGTCATCCGCCTCTTTTGAGACAACAAGCGCTGTGACAGAGGCTCTCATTAATAGCCAGCAATACTGTTCAGTATTTATAGTGTCATGCTGGAGACGTTTACAGAACATTTTTCTCACCTCATTGCGTCTCCAAAAGAGTTTTTCCTCTCGCACATGAATTCTTTCTGAAAGGATCTTGGCTCATTTTGTCAGTGACAGAGTTGGTTCACCGGCTTCAGGTCACGGCGGCGGGAACGGAGCCGCTGTGAAGCTCCATTGCATTGCACATTGAGCGTCCTGTCTAACATTTGTGTTTTGAAGCATTGACCTTAAGTGATGCAAACAGACCCTGGGAGGCTTTTTTTTTTAAATGCAATGAAGCAAATATCCAGAAGTTGTATATAATACTTTTATTTACATAACCGCCTTCCACTTATTGTCAAACAAAGATACTTGCTTAACTATCATGTAAGAAAACGAGCAGACTCTCACATTTGAGAAGCTACAAATAGCAAATAAAAAATGTTCACGTTAGTTTTAAAATTTGATAAAGTTCAACCCACAAATGTTTACCGTCGATCAATAGCAAGCTGTATTGCCAATGCTGACCTTTTGAGGGTCCAAAATGGCAAAAACTGTCAAAACCTATTAGCAGAAATTGTTTGCAGACAAGAGTCGATCAAACACACACATGAATTACATGAAACCCTTTGTTGTATATAAATAATGTACACATTATATTTAGTGTCCCAGTACTGAGAAAATAGAAAAGAAGAACAAGGCGTTATTGTGACCGACTAGCACTAGCATCTTCCCGGCTGGCTAGCTTGTTAGCAGTTAGCCTGTGAGGAGTCCCGACACAGATTAATTTAGAGGGTGTAACCAGGTCTTTAGAGTACATTTATGAACGCCACCCGCTAAAGAGTACATGTTCAGTACATTCAGAACAGGACAGCTTGATTGTTTTTCCTAAATTCAAATACAAAGTGACTCTCTTGTGGTGACTAAGTGTTTCCAGGCTTTAAAGGAGGTAGAGAACTGGCATTTGTGTGATTAAATATTATAATTGCCTCCGTATGTACAAGGGGATTAATTTTACAGATCAGTAATTCATTATAACATTTTAAAAACAAAAAACAATATCAAAATTTTGCATGATAAAATCCACTGAGGGCAATAAAAAATTTTCAATTCAAAGGTTGAATGTAAATGTGTTTTAACGTTTAGTTTGAAAAAGAAATGTAAGCTATTCATACTTCATCACATGTGACCTGCGGTACATGTATCCAGCTGTTGATGATGTGTCAACCTCAGCTTTCCACATAGCGGACCTCCAGAAGAGCATTCCTTTCCAGAAGCCCCCTGGTGTCTGAACCTGAACCTGTCTTGGTTTTTTTAGGCGTAGCTGAGATAAGCACTCTATTTCTCCATATGTTTATTTGTTTTTTTCAGTGCTTGTCTCTGTTAAATGATGTATCTCTGACCCAAAAGGTGGCAAATATAATTTCCACCAACCACGCAAAGGTCTAAATTTGTCTCTTTGTCTTTGTGTCTGAATCCTGTCCAAAAGCTCTGACGTCTTCAGCCTCCAAAGAATATTGCCCCGTCATTGTCTCAAGCTATTGGCAAGATATTTATTTTTAGCAGACCTGTCCACCTACGCACAGACAAACACACACACACGTTGGTGCCTCTGTCTTTATGAGGGCCCTCCTGTCACTACATCCGTTAACTATCTGTCTTCAACCAATTTCTTGCTTTTTTTTTTACATCTAAATACTGCCATGACCCTGCAGCCATGTTTAAAGGGGAAGTGCTTCACTATATCCTGCTTCTCAAAATGTAAAGATATACCACTTTGTGTTTTTGCGTTTATATCATTGTATGTTATATATATATATATATATATATATATATATATATATATATATATATATATATATATATATATATATATATATATATATAAATGTTAGACAAAACAAGCAATTTTGAAGACTTATGAAAATAATTGTCAGATTAAATGCTATTCAGAATATTTTTTTTGCGTCAGCCTTAATTTGTAATTCATCATTTAAAAAAAGCTGACAGTATGAAAGGAGCTCTGCATCATCAGAGGAATATTTGACTGCATTTCAAAGAAATCTCTTAGGAACCCAGGTCTAACAACCCTATGTATTGAAACGGAAAGAAAGATTGCAAACCATCTAACAGTAACCAACCCAACAGCCAGCAACCCAAAACTATCGTCATTACATGACATGAAGCTAAAATGTGAAACTCAAATGTCCAAAAAGAAAGCTTCAGCATCACTGCATTACTAACAAAAAGACAAATGTAAGTTGGCCTTTTTGTTTATGTGCCTAAACTCTGGTCTAATCTAAACTTTAGAGCAATATTGACTTTATTCTAACCAGAATGACACTCTTTGCAAAATGCCCAAAGTCTAAAATTATATTCTGCAGCCCAAGAGGGTTTCTCCATTCAAGTCATCTCCATAGACCTGAATGATAAAGTTGATGAAATGTCAAGGCCCCATTAATGCAACTGTTTAGGTGCCATCCTCAACGATATGTCACTTAATTTAAATCGTAGTGCAGTTGACTCACATGTGCTTGAAAGGCAGCACTGCTCCCATTAACGTGTCTGTGGTGGGAAAGGTCCTTGTGCAGAGGCTCTATTATTACAGGCATTATTATACTTTATCAAACTCCAAAGGCCAACTTGGAGATGTTGTTTCATCCACTCACAGAGAGAGAATCACTGTGCCTTCAGCCAAAAGGAGGTTAACAAAGACAGGAAGATTAAATAATACATTCATCACGTTCTGAGAGGCCGGGGGCCAAGTTCATGTCAAATCCATAACAAGCAAAGTATCCTCGGCCCAGCTCATTTCCCCACACGCACGTCACACTCTGCTGGAAATCTACGTAGAGGATGTATTGATCTTTCTGGTGCTTCCTTTCTCACAAGAGCACAAACAGAGCTGCCGTATCACAGGCAGCGCCGCAAAACAACCTCCCCCACCCTCCAGCCCCATAAAACTAAATAATAAACTCCCGCTTGCCAAAATAATCCAAGTACCTTTGTGTGTGCAAACACGTTTGTGTGCATGCAGCCTGTGCTAATGCACTGTTTGTTGCTTCCTTTCACTTAGCTATAAATAGCCTTTGTGTTTGCATGGTGCAGTGTGTGTGTGATGTCAGAAAATGAGGAATTTTGTTATTATTGGTAACAACCAGGTGATCTTCTCTTTATGCCAATTTGTTTTTGGGTTGTTGTTTGTTCAAATAGAAGACTGTTAGATATATCTATGAAGTTCATCATGTCAAACATTGCATTAGTAACATACAGTTTGAAGCCTTAATAGTTATCTATCTTTCAATATTTTATTCTGTCTGATTATATTCATATTTCTCACCAATACAATAGTACAAATATTATATCAAAAAAGTAAATGTCTACTGTGAGCATCATGTTTCGTTATGGCTTTGCAATATGCATATCAAGTGGTCATCATATTTGTCCAACACGTTGAGTGAGGTAAAACAGTGTGTAGGTGAAGGTAGGGTTGTGACTATTATTTCAGAAGTGATTCATAGTGTGTTCAGGTTGCAGTCCCCACCAACGTAACCAACCCTTTAATCCAGAGCTGTATAACTCAGCCATGAAGGAGACGGTAATTGCGGTGAGTCACTTGGTGTTAATGAGCCATTAAGAGAGACTCACACACTACCGCACAACCAAGAGGGAAGTTCAGAGATGTAGAACTTGAGTAAATGTCCTGATACATTCCTGTATCACCATCTCTTCTGTAAAGTCCTTGGAATATTCATCATCTCGTCTTCCCGAAGCTTCATCCTTAGACAAATGAGGAGTCCATTAGTCATTATGAATTATGACAGGCATCCACTTGATTCATGTACATCTCCGTTACAACACTGTTACAATCACTGAAAGCAGCACTGCTGACATTGCTGATCACCGACTGTCCGTGTGTGTTGGGTTCTCTGTGGTTTTGTGCTTTCATTTATTGTCTATTGTGTATCCTTTGAAGTCGTCTCGCTGCCTCTGATGATTGTGATTGTGCTTCAACAGGAAAGCGGCAGGTTGTTTACCGCTCTTGATTATTTCCTTGTTGGTCCGGCTTCTAATTGCAAGCCTGATGTCAATAAAATTGACCGTGCTGTACTGTTAGATCATCAACAATCCGACACAGGAAGTGTATGGAGTCACGTTATCAACTGTGGATTCATCACCAAATGAAGATTTAACCTCATTATGGGAAAACGTTTACTCCGTAAGGGAAACTGTGTCATGCATCATCATGCACTCGCCTCCTCTTTCTAATTATTATTATCAGCAGCGATATGGGAGAAGCCATCAAAAGGTCACCAGGACATCAGAATAATAACTGTTCACAGAATATAAAGTGGATATCTCCCTTCTGACATGTTTATTGACACATTTGATAGGAAAAACTGACTCCTAGTGGATGCAGAAAGTAACTGCAATTGTGAATGTTGTTTATACTGTGTGTTGGGCTGGAAAGTACAAATAACCAGTCTAGCGCATTAGTACTGGAGTATTCGTACAACATACAGTATAGTATTTGGTGAAGGTATCAGTGTCATGCGGTAGAAGTAACCACGTTTAGCTCCCTTTATTCTGATTACACCAGATGCAACACTAAAATCCTTTTCTATGAATGCATCAGGCATGAGAATCCAATTCTATAGATGCTCATTGGACTCTATTTCACTGGGAACTGCATGATGAGTACTTTTACTTTCAATATGTTGAGTATACTCTGTTGATTACTAAATTGTACTTTTATAAGACGTACTTAAAACAGATTGTAGGACTACTTGAGTATGGGATCTTAATACTATCTCCACCAGCGTGCATGACTTACACTGGATGCAGTTCTGCCCCCTCCTCTTCATCCTCATGTGTGAAAATAAAAATACCTTTCTTGAAGCTACGACAAGAAATTTGCATTTTATGTTGATATTGGCAGCACTTGTGGAAAATGTGGTAGTATTTCCACGCACTAAATTCCTTTTAGAAAACCTTGCATTTTGCTGCAACTGCTGAGCTCTCCTCCCCCCGCTGGAGCTCCGACTGCATGTTGATGGCGGCAGCAAAGCCAGATCTGGGTCTGTCCATGGCGGGCGACCATTTACTGCTAGAGGCCTTGCCGGGAGTCTGAGCTGAATGAGTTAATGGTGAACCTGCATTTTGCACAGAATCCGGCCTGGTGGCACTGATGACAAGCATTAATAACATATAGAATTGACAATATCATCGCTAGTGGTCACATTTGGTTATGCCGGTCATATTGAAGCATCAAATAGAGACTGTGTCATGACCTGTTAAAAGTTCCTCATATAACTTTAACTTACTGCGGTCATCATTAAATCGTTGACACGTCTGAGGGAGTGACAGACAGCTGAGGTCACGTTTCCCTTATGGACACCGTGTATGTACAAAATGTCAGGGCCTCCGTGTGGGCATTTATTTTTTTAAAAGGCCTGAAATGTAAAAACAGTCTTGATTACAATTGCAGAGAGCGCCTGAAACAAGACTCCGTGAACGATGGAGAGGAAAAGAGAGAGATTTAAAGGGTGAGTAAAAGAGTATGCTGACTGGGTGACTTCTCTCTCTCTCTCTCCCTCTCCCTCTCTCTCTCTCTCTCTCTCTCTCTCTCTCTCTCTCCCTCTCTCTCTCTCTCTCTCTCTCTCTCTCTCTGTGCAGAGCCTCAAGACACCTGGCTCCAGCGCTAGCATCAAAAACACTTTGCATTTCAGGTGTTGGATGAAATTCACATCCCCAAGGCGCTTGAACATGGTTAGCATTAAGTTTCAAAATAGCAGAAATACACAAGGCGACATTGAGGAAGTTAAGAATTCCCTTTTCTCTGCATTCCTGGAAACAACAAAGCATATTTCTGCAGATGCAACAGCATTATTGCGTCAGTTAAACAGCGCTCACTCAATATTTCCTCCTCTTCTCCCTGAGTCCGTCCAAAACTGCTTGTAGCATCTCCAAGCCAAAGCCTCTTGGCTCTGCAGAAGGTCAAGGCAGCTGTGTGTGGCCCTCTATCCAATCTGGGTCTACCGACTGGTTCATTATCCTGCAACATGGGCAGGAGGCGAGCAGGCAGGGCCTTATGGGATGTGAGGTTGGGTTAGCTATAGGCTATAGTTTTAAACCTGAACACTGATCAGCTAAGTCTTGTTTACAGCCAAAATAAAATAGAAATCAGCCTATTAACACACATCTTTGACTGCATTGAGAAGTTAATGACAGAAATCAGCTGTTACATAATCACAGGAAACAACGTATGGGCTCATTGGATGGAATTCAGAAAGAAGTAAAGATTGTGAAGCCTGCTCCTCATCTCTGGCTTAATCTATAGCAGTTTAAGGGTACATTTGCCGCTCCTAGCCTAACACACCTGAATCTCCCCTTGCACTGTGGTCAGTTCAGGTTGCATTGTGGGGAATATAGGTGTCAGCTTTTGACAAGGAAGAACAATGCATGCAATCAAAATGACGGTATCTCTGTTTTAGGTGCATTGATTTAAATTTTTTACTCAGTGGAGTAGTCTCTTAAGGATTTTAGAAAGCAAAGCCTTTGTGGTTCACTGTAGGCACTGTTTGTGTCTGTGTCGCCTCATGACTAACAACGCCTCATAGCTGTTCTAAATCCCTGCAACACACAGCCAAGTGGCTTATTGCTGAAATAAAAACGAGGTAGTGAGATATTTGCTGTCCTAAAGAGCTCTGATGAAAAAAAAAATACAGGACGCATATAGCATGGGTGACCACCAGCCCTTCTCTTATTCTCTTACACAAACACACACACACACACACACACACACACACACACACACACACACACACACACACACACACACACACACACACACACACACACACTCTGTACTTTACTTCATTGCATCTGCTGCTGCAGAATCCCATCGGCTATCCAGTTACAGCCCTCCTGGCCAGGGGCTTGCATTAGTGGCGTAGGAGAGCTGTGAACAGGGAGTATCAGATGCTGTAATATGGAAATTCCTCTGTAATGCAGAGGCTGCGGGATTGTGCGATTACTTAATTCATTTAGCTGAATAAATGTCCCTGATCTGCCAAAGCAGAGAGTGGATGGGGTTAGTGTGTGTGTGTGTGTGTGTGGGAGCGGGGGGGTTAGATCTGTCTCAGGGAGTAATGGTAGTACTGTTAGCTTGTGTGTGAGCATGTAATGGCATGCATGTGTGGTTGCGTGTGTGTTACGGGTAGATGGGAGTAAGTATGGGCCTCAGTAACAACAGGTTGGGTTTAAGGCTCCAGTTTCATGTGTCTGGGGAACAAACCATTAAGAAAGAGCGGCGAGCCCACCAAGTCCACACCTTCAGCACCCACATGACCTATCCCAGACGCTGATTTGTGACTCCTGACACTTTAATTCATTGGAAAACACAAGTCAGGACCCAGGAGTTAAGTAAGTCTATTAACACTGTGGAGAAGTAATGCTTTCCAGTGCGGTGCCAGCCCTGCCACCCAGTGTGATCAAGCATGGAAACCCAGTTACTTCACAGTGGGGGGATTTTTCCTAGAAGTTTTACACTGCGCTCGCTGACAATAAAATATAAATCTGTAGTATTTAAGATGAATTTATCAACAATAAATCATCATATTATGGTCATTTATTCCGTTATGAGAGTTCTCCTTTGGTAATTTCAAATCAATAAATTACTGGCCCCATCATGTGTTTGCTGATGTTGAGATGCTATTTAAATAGACTGTGTTACACATCAGTTTCATTCCAACACATAATGAGCAACTCAACCAGGAAAAATCTAAATATGTAAACGATTACAGAGAATAAATAAGACTGTTAACATTGTAAAGGACACAGAACATCAAATAGTAGAGAAAAAGTCACATAAAATATTTAAATTCAGCTTTCACTTGGATGCAGTAAGTTTTGTATTAGTTGTGTAGTGACACCTGCCCAGACTATCAACCCATATCCATGATAATCCATATATATTGCAAATTCTTGGTTATGCACAAGAAAAGATGTCATTGCTCAGAAGTTAAGTCACATTAGACTTTTATAATTCATTTAAACTGTTAAATGCAGCAATACTTTTATAGCTAACCAGAGAATAAAATTCAATTCTGCGTGTGGGAATTCAACACTTTTTTTTCCAGTGATTTAATACTTGAGTAATGAAGATGCGATCTTCCACTCGATCTCTTTTTAACACAATATAAAGTCAAATATGCCTTTTGTAGCTGAGCTCAGCTGTTGTATCCAGTGAATCCATCATTTCCCCAAAGGCATCCCTCAAAAAATGATTTCTTTGTCCTCTAATCCATTATGTGGAGCAGCGATGTCAGCTGAGCTGTAAATGACTCAAAACACAGCTGCTGCTGCTGGGGAATGGAAAACGGGGAGCCAAATTCATCTCCAGCTAAATGGAAAAAGGTGGAGTAGAAAAGCTTTTAAAACTATCTGACGGATTCGATACGCTCTGCAATGTGGAACAGAATTATTAATTTGGGGACTGGGCCTGTTAAATCTATCGTTCCATTATTCTAACAGGAATCCAAAGGACGTTTGCAGCCTCCCGGTCAGCGGCCAGTGAGCCCTTCTGTTGTTTTAGCAGTAAAAAGCTGGTTTATCTTCCATTTTTAAGACATGGAAGTGTGACTGTACTGTAGAGCTTATGTTCAGCTGGGAACATTGCAGTGGGGAAATTCTCCGTATTGGAGTTGCATATCATGATTTTACGCAAACATCTCATAGACACAGAATCTTGGTTTTTAAGCTTTAATAACAGCGACCAAATACTTTGATCTGAAACCGCATCCTGGCACTTTGTTTTACACCTCGGCTTTAGGTGAGATCACTCTTGGCATTTCTCATTTTTATGCCCCTTCTTTTTCTCTTTTCCCTCATTATAATCATATTTTTTCGGGAGCACTCGAGTCCTTTTTGCTGTTATTAAATAGTTTGAGGGCTGAATAGAGGACCCAGAGGAGGATCAAGGTTCAATTTATTCATCTATAAAACAATAGAAATCACAGCAGCCTCCACCCGACACGAGGAGAGAACGTTCTTATACAAGATCCAAGATATTCTCACTGTATATTTGTTCTCTGCACATGTACATAATCAACCACTGGAGTTAAATGATGTGTGTGTGTGTGTGTGTGTGTGTGTGTGTGTGTGTGTGTGTGTGTGTGTGTGTGTGTGTGTGTGTGTGTGTATATATATATATATATATATATATATATATATATATATATATATATATATATATATATATATATATATATATATATAATTTTAATGTAGAATTGTGTTAGCTGTGAACACTCATTACAGATTAGCAATGCAATTTATCATTAATATCTGAATGTTTATTGGCAGAATTGGAACGATAGACTTCTCAATAGTCATTAACATTTCTGATATCTTTGGGTCCAATAGTTTCTAAGTGGATAATTACCAATAAAAAACAAAAGGAATTATTTAGTAACTCTTGACAGCCTTTTCACACACAACAGGAGATTAAAATCAAGCACACGTTTTACTGAGCTGTATTTGACTGATAGTATAATACACCAATGTTTTTTTATCAAAGCCTCATTAAACCTGAATGCCAACGTGCCTCTGGGACTGATGGCGTATTTGTTCTCTACCAGTATTTTAAAAATGTAATCATTAAAATGATCATGAAATCCAACCCTCAATACTTGTTGGATGGTATTTTTCCACTAATATTTCTTGTACTTATAATCTTAAAATTACACTCATACACCAGTTGTTTTCTTCGCTGAAGCTGCAGTCAGTCAGAATTCATGGCCTTGTAGTAATAAATAAAATTGTCATGTTGATAGTTAAATCTCATAAAAGTTTGTCCGTAAAATTTTCCAAAAACTGTTGTTAAACTGCACTTTTCTCTGCCAGCCTAAGCTCTAAAGCCGAGTCCCCGATAGTGCTCGCCTTCAGACCTTTAAAAAGATGGGAGCGTCTTATGTGTGTTGTGGTTCAGGCTGAGAGGTTGTGGGGTCTCACGGCAATGCCAGCGGGAGTCACAGAGGGGCACGAGAGCCATGGAGGTCCTGGTTTTACAACGCAGCAGTTCATTACGTACACACCGGCCCCCGCTCCGCCGCGACTGGAGTTTGTCACTTGCAGATTTATATTCTTCTCTATTAAAACTACTTTACAAGCCCACCGAGAATCCTGGAGATGTAGAGAGGGAGAGCGAGAGAGTGGGAAACCCATGAGGAGAGGCATAACATGAAGGAATAAAGCAAGTGAGACTCCAGGAACAAAGCAGAGTTTAATGGCAGTGAGAGAGTTGGGGAAAGAGCGTGTCAGTGCTAGTTCACCATATTGTTGAGTCTGAGCCTTACAGATCAGTTTAGTGGCCGGCCAATCACTGTGCAACTAAATCACTGACGTTAAAAGGAGAAAACTGTACACGTTACCTTCCTGTGAAATTGAAGAACCCGCCATGAATTTAGGAGGATTAGAAAGCCTCTTTAAAGCATCTTTTAAGACTTTCAACGTAACAAAATAACCACTACAAAAAACAACTATAATGCTGAGATATATGAAGACAGTCCCATTTAAAACAGGCCAAATGAGGAACTGTTGACTGCCTCATATCTCTTTGGACTAGCTCACTGGTGTTCAAAAGTGATGACCGTTTTTTAAGTAGTAAGAAGGGCTTAAGATAAATATTGTAAATGGTATATATTATGTGTGTTGTATGCATGTGTATGAGTCAAATGAATAGCTGTCTTTGTTTCAGCTTTTCTTTGCAGCAAACTCAAGATACAGTTTGGCTCCAGCTGACTAGAGTCTGCTTCAATAGTCACCTCACGTTTATTTACAGAGCATATTTAAAAACAACAACCGGCTTTACATAATAATAAAAACTTTGAAATTAATAAGAGAATGTAAGATAATTAGTAAGAGCATAGGATACCTTGATAAATGATCATGCCAAAACTAATAAAAAGAAAATACAAAACAATAGTGTGGTCAGGGTCGTCTTGATGATGATGATGGAGAAGTTAAAGAAAGATGTGTGAACTAAAGTCTCCAAATTTTTAACAAACTGGAATGATAATATCTATAATGTAGATGAAACTCTTAACATATTTCAAATGTGTATTATTGTACAGTATTTGTCAACAATTGTAACCTCTTTTTTGAAGACAGATTTCATACAATTGTCGTTTTTTTCTTAATATTATTATTATTCGTTATTCATACAGTAGCCTCCACTTATGGCCTCCAGGAGGAGTTATAGTTGTTGTCAAGAATTTTAATGAACAGTTATATCTGCTTAAAACTATATTATAAAGTGGTACAACCATTTATTAGATGTTAATATATTGCTTTGAAACAAAGTTAACAAAGTGTTGCCAAGAGTTATAAAAAGTCGTAACTAGAATTATAATCTCACACTTCCTCATGAGTGCTTTACAAAGAGATTAAAAACACAAATAAATCAAGTGCGGCAGCAACTGTATTCATTATAAGTTCAACAGTAATTTATTCATATTACTGGAAACGCAGAACCAAAATGAACGGCTCAAGGTACAAGGTGCTGGAGTGCTTCCTTTTATACACAAGAGGGCGCTGTGTCTCTTTCTAAACTAAATCACCATCGCAAAGCGTTCAGTCACAGGCCTGTTGTGCAGCAGATTAATGAAAGGTTTATAAATTCACAATGCATCACTGTCGCCTATGCGATAAGAGAAAGCGGTGAACACGAGCTGCTTGCATATGGATGAGCGGCAGAGAGAGCATATGGAGGGGAGGTGTCTCAGCGTCTCTTCCTCCACTCCTTTTACACACTTGTTCCCTCTGCCCTTCCTTCCTCTAAAAGCCAACCACCTGCATTATGACAAAAAACCTGTATCTCTGTCCAAAGAGCAGATGCACTGCAACTTCAGTGATGTGATTTATGGCTTTTATCAGCTTGTAAAAAAAACTAAAAAGGGTAAACAAAAAAAAAGAAAACAGGCAGTTTGTGTAGGGAGCAGCCTGTTGTCTCACAAAGCCCATACTGTCATCTGTCACATCATTTCAACCACATTCCCGCCGCCTCCCCGCCTCAGTTGTTGAGATCTGAACATGCATTCTGAATCATAGCGTCTAAAGATAGACGCTCATTTGCAGCAGCAGCGTGGGTCAAGCAGTGCAGGATAAAGGTGAATCAAAAGTCACGCAGAGGAGTTATAAAAGTTCAGCAGCCTGTTTTGCAAAGCAAAAGAGGCAAGCATATGGCTGTCTTGTCCTCCCACCTCAACCCTCCTGAGAAATTGTGTTTGTCAGAGTAATAAAACTGTCCCATAACCCCATAACCTCTGCAATATTCATGATCCAAAGTTTGTGCCTCGCGAGACAGCTCGATAAGTGTTAGACCCGAGGCTGTTCCCAGGCTCAACCATAACATGTACATTGTCTGCTGGGTTACCACGAGACGAGCTAGTCCAGACACCCAACAACCCACGCCGGCTTGTTAAAACACACTCCTCATTGGTTCAGCCCAGGCGCTCACTGAGAGCTGTCCTGCTCTGTTTACCAATGTCACAGGCTGGAGGGAGCCCATAATAGGCAATGGCTCTTCTCAACACTACACACTGTTTAGGAACAAGGTGAAAAATGACACTTTTATTGCCCGTCGCTGCGTCCCTCTGTCCTACCGTGCCCCGGCCTGTCCTGCCTTGTCCTGTCAAATCAATGGAGCTGTTCTGGGGGGAAATAAGTTAACACGGAGGCTGAGAGGGAAGAGATGGGGAGGTGGAGGGGGGATATGGACGGCAGCTGTAATGTAGAATCTCATAAACATGCATTAATCAGAGCAGAGGGCTGGTAGCTGCTGTGGCATACAAATACAGACAGAGAGACTGATGAGTCACAGCTTGTGCTCTGGTCAAATTGTGACTTTTCCAAAGTCATCCAGTGTGGTTTTGACAACTCAAGACACCCACATACACAACAGCAGCAGCATCAATCGTTGTCATAAGAGCAAGTGATAGTTTTTTAATGATGGCAGTTCTATCCCATTGTAACCAATCTAATGTTTTTCTGACAATTAACATTTTCAAATTCAGTCTATTTAACTCAATCAGGAATTGTGTGTCGGCAAAAGCTTCATGTATGCAATGGGTTAAGGGGTCTGCAATCCATTGTGATGCCGATATACTTTATTCATTATTTAACAGTAAAATATGTTCTGAAATGCATTAAAGAAGTTCAATGATGATAAAATATGTTGTAGTGGCCATTTGTTTGATAAATCAGAAAGAACCATGAGACGGCTACTGACGCACCGTGAGTTTGTTGTTTACGCAGCAGAATGCATTGTCTATACGGGACCCAGTGTTTGTCATTATTAATTTAACAAAACAAGCAAATAAATGAAAGAACAAGGGAACTCCTGTTGCTGCCTCTCCTGCTCTGATGACAGATGCATAGGCCCACCCAGGTGCATGATGGTCCTGTACCTGCCTACTCTATATAACCGTAAGTGCCCACAGTGTTATCCAATTCCTAAACAAACAAACAAACCAAAAAGAAAAAAGATAAGTACACTCAGACAACAACACAACAATATTAAATTAAACAATACTTTATAAAAATAAAAAAAGATATCTTAATACATAGAAAAAAAAACCTAAATAGGCAAACATCTAGAATAATTCGACAATACTACATAAAATAAAAAGCTCCCACGTGTGTCATCTGCTTTCGAGAAAGATTCAGTTTCAAAGGGATACAACATGATAATCAGAGCATTAATATAGCAACAACTGTTTGCTATACAAAGATAAAGCGGAGTAATGACTACCTGAGCAGAGAGAGAAGTCGCTCTCCTCCTGTGTGTGTTGTTGTCCGAGCTTCTCCTGGCCGGGCCGGCGGTGTGTGCATGTTAGTGCACGTGAGCGTGCCCCGCTGGCTCGCTCATGGCTGCTGCTCTGTCTGCACTGATCTCACTTTGCATTACAGCTGATAAACCCTGCCTGCCCTCCCTCTGGCTCTCCCTCCAGTAAAAACTGTTACGCTGTTTGCATTATTTGCTGCTTGCCGGTGGCTCAGCTTTTGCCAGCTGTAGAGCCGGGTGGAGGCCCGAGATATGCGCTGCATTTCTTATTGAGCACCTATAAATACATCAATATGTACTAGTTTAAGTCTGATCCCAAACTGTTGTGTGCATAGCACCTGCTGAGCACTTCTTTATGACTGTAATTTAGTTATATCTCACAGGTACTTCATACATAAAGGTGACACAAGAACCACTTGAAAACCTTTTGTGTGCGTGTGCCAGTGCGTGTGCTTGTGTGTGTGTGTGTGTGTGTGTGTGTGTGTGTGTGTGTGTATGTGTGTGTGTGTGTGTGTGTGTGTGTGTGTGTCTTTGAGTGTTTCCATGAAATTACATTTGTACAGACAGAGCTGAATGTTTGAGGGCGATAATGTGATAATGTGCTGGACAGTGATGAGTGTTAATGGAAGAACATACAGGGAGTTTTAACTATATGCAACACCTACACTGACACTTTGAAAATGAGATTGGTGGAATTCACTTTGACTCAAAGATCTACCACTGTACAAAACATACCAGAGTAAAAGATTAATGTTCTTTCCACCAGAGTGCAGCATTCAGCTTCACCCATTTCTACAGTATGTGAATGGCTGCAGGGAGCTTCAGCAGCCCCACTGAGAGGCTCTGTTATGTTATCACAGTCTGTGCTATATATAAAAGTCCTGATTCAGCTCCACTGATGTTTCAATTTAAAGAAAAAAATGAGAACAAAGCACGCAAAAAGTCCCTCTTGGAGTTTACAAGATAAGTTAATTACAGACTTGCAGGTGCCGACATGGATCATCCATGTCCCATTGCAGCAGTTCAAAACACAAATTACATGCTATTAAATACGAGTATTCCGTGTATGTAGAGTGCAATATGCTGCTGTTTGTGTCTCATCTGGCTCATGCACACTTTCTTTGCACTGCTTGAGTCTTTGCTGTGCTCCTCCTGTGAGGATGTCTCAGTGAGGTGAAAGGGCTCTGACCATGCTGGGCTACGATATGATACCTCCTGAATCAGAATCATGTACATTTTCATATGGACTTTGATGCGCTTCGTACTTTTTTTTCAATGCAAGAGCTAGATATAAAAAAGACCAAAAAAATAAGACATTAAGGAAACAGAAAAACAGTAAACAGTAGTCCAGAAAGTGCAGCTAGTGCAGGTGAAAGTGTCTGATTAATTGTTGGATTGTTCGTCAGTTCATCATTGTTCTGGTGTTCATTTTGCTACGATGCCAGTTCCCCTTCTCTTCTTCCGTTAATCTTTTTTAAGTGGTTACAATATTTCAAAACGAGCCACAAAAGGTTTCATGTGTGTATCATGAGTTACTTAAAGAAAGATGCTGCACATGCCTAAACAGATGAACAACACCTGAGACTCTCCTGCGACGTCGACTGTCAACTTGAGCACGAAATAGGTTATGATTTGGATTTCATCACATGTTTGATTAATGAACATCATTAGAAAGTCTGTTTCTATTAGTGGATAATCACCTGAGAATTGTTTTTGGTTTTATTGGGTTCAAATAATTCTTTCATAAATACATAGGATCCAGGTCGTCTTAAAGGAGTCCACCGTGTTTCTACAGTAGCCCAGAGGGGACAAACTAAACACTGACTCAGGAGAGGGCCACCATAGTTCTCCAACATGCTTGTTGGATTTGGTTGCAATCTGCAAACCTTACCACTAGATGTCGCCAAACCCTCCACGCTAAACCTTTGCGCTTTTCCAGTTTCTATGTGAAAAAATATCACTTAGCTAAATACTGATAGCTTTGCTAGCATCAGAGAGATGCACCAATGCGGATATTATTGGTTATTGGCTCAGTACTGGCTCAAATAGCTGGATTTATATCGATTAATTTATTTTTATAAGTTAAGCTTGATTTTTCTTTAATTAATTAATTATCTCAGTCACGTTGACAAAGTGAGGTCTCCATTTTATTAACTAAACACTGGTATCAAATCAATACCTGTTATTGATCTGATACCCAAAGCCCTGTATTGGACCTGTATCAGATTGGGGGCATCTTTACTTTTGAGAACTCTGTTATATGTTCCCACTCGAATCAGATTGATTAAATTTGAGGTCCACTTTACATTTATCACCTTGAAGTGACATATTTTATAGATTTGGAGCGGCTATATACCAGTCCAGTGTTGAGCATACCGACTGACACCTTTACATAGCAGCCTCTCACTAAGGGTGGGAAGAAACAATCCACCTGAAGCCCTTAATAATCAGATCTGATCTTCACTCAGCATGGCACACAATCAGAATTTTCCATTCTACTCAATGACAGTTCAGTTAATTTGATACAAATAAGATCTGATCTGCGACATCACTGCATGAGTTTAGTTTGTTTCCTGTCTCCTTCATCATATACTCTCTCTACCTTTACCTACTTTCACAATTAATTTTTCTACTTGCCTTTTCTGTTTGTGATTCCAGAGTAGGTGCTCTTTGGGGAAGACCCTTTAATCCCACCTGAGGTTCTCTCCTCTCCTATGCAGCTGTTATGTTTTCTAAAGCTTAATTTTTACACCTTTTTTCACACACAGATAAATAGAGTAAATAAAGACCTGAGCAGGCCTGCATGTTTGGAACCAGTGACTCAAATTCGATCTAAAAGAAGAGAGTCGCTCTCATATCTATTCAAGGACAAAGTTTTGAATGAGGTTCCAGTTACCATGGAAAAATCGTGCCTCTGTCCCGTAACCCAACGTGAAGCGAGCGGCAAGATTATACAGCGACAACATGCCTCGGTGCCACGCTGCTGTTAGTGTAATTCCAAAAGACGAGACGTCTCAGATGAAATAATAAACGTGTGAGAATACTGATGATTTCTGTGCCCGCTTATCGACGTATTCAAGGTGTCTTTGTATCCGATAGGTAGGGAGCCATGACAACAAGAGGAGCCTACTTTCATCATCACGCTCGTTTTCAGGCTTCATGATATTTTAGCCCCTGTGATTGAGTTGCAAGTTTATTAAACTCTGCAGCTGTTGTTTGTGAAGGCACCTAGGAAACAGAGGTAATTGATGGACCTATCGAGTTACACTCGCTGCATATGAAACCTCCGCGGCTGAGAAAGTCAAGGATACTAATATGAGCTCAACTTCAGCTCACTGTCGACACACAGAACAAATAGTGACAAGCTGAGTTACTACGAGTTGCTGTGAGTTATTGCATCTGTGTATGCACTCATGTGCATGCACCATACATACATGTAGAAGTGTGCACTCCTGCATGCCTGACTGAAAGGTCAGACTCTATTAATACTCAGATTTTTGAACTTACTGCCTTCAGTTGCTCTCTGAACAGAGCACCAAACTTGACATTTCTCACCACAGTGAGAATAAAAGATATGACTCCCACTTGGGAAAATGATAATGTACTGTTATGTATCTTTTAACACCAGAAGGCTGTTAGAAATGAGACCACAGAGGCGTAAATTAACACTCGAAGTTAATGTATACGTAACTGGTGGAAACGTATGATTCAAAGCTGTTTTAATATGATTTTGTCTTTGTATAAGGATATCTGAAGATTAAGTGACAAAACTCTCATGGACCCAAGGACCCATTCATCATATATTATATATATTTGTTCTGACTGAGATTTTCCCACTGCACTGAGCATTAAAGAGCATGAAGGATTATTATAAGTGATTTACTGCTATGTATATTTTAACAAAGAAATAGTGCGCTAAAAATAATCACATGCAAGAGTAAATTAACATTCAAAGTGTACATAGTTTGTATATAAGTGCAGTTTTGGTACAGGTTAAACTTTCAATTTCTTAATTTTCCTGACTGTTAAAACATTTTGTGTGATAATGTTAAATTCATAACGATGCGTTGAGTCTCATTCAGTGTGTGTGTTTGACTACTTGTGTGAGCACTTAGCAGATATGTGTGCCAGTAAAATGGGGTCTAAATTATTGTTTGGGTTTGCCATGCCCCCCACAGTGCAACATACTGGGTGGGTTGAATGTGTCATGAAGACTGTGGCGGGGGGTTTCCCAGTGAAAAGTACTGTCGATGGAAAGATGAGGAGGAAGGAGGGGGGTGGGCTGTTTTCTCTCTCTCTCTCTCTCTCTCTGGGGGTAAGGAGAGAGGAGGGCAGCCTGAGCGGGACCAGACAGACATGTATATATATATATATATGTGTGTGTGTGTGTGTGTGTGTGTGTGTGTGTGTGTGTGTGTGTGTGTGTGTGTGTGTGTGTGTGTGTGTGTGTGTGTGTGTGTGTATCGAGGCATAAATATAGATCAGGAAGTTCATAGTTGCAGATGTGGGTGTGACAAATTTCTTAAAATATTGTCTGGTTTTAGAAAGTAAAATGAGGAAATGGCGCAACTCAAAAGGTTTCAACAATTTCCCCTCAGGCTGGTGGTGCGATCAGCCTGAGCTGCCTTCATGTGTGTGTTGTGTGTGTGTGTGTGTGTGTGTGTGTGTGTGTGTGTGTGTGTGTGTGTGTGTGTGTGTGTGTGTGACACAGCAAAATAAGACCAGCAATTAAAAGAACTTATCTGGAGCAGAAGAAAGAGAAGAGTAGCACTGGGGAAATTAGGGACATGCAGCTCAGCTGCGCACATCACCCAAATTCGCTGGTGTGTCTTCAAATTTTCAGTCTCCTTTGTGCAGCAGTAACCGTGATATTGTCAACGCTTCATGTGCAATATCAATATTTTAAAAAACCAACAGAACTTTCACTCTTGGGTTGCAAAAAAAAGAATAAAACTGGTCTGGAGATACTAAGATACTAAATGAATGTTCTCCATAGGAATAAAAACTTACTGGATATGTCAGGCGGAGTGTTTTTACTGTCATGTGGTCTTCATTCAGCGGATGGTTTAATCTGCAAAACTTCTAGGATTTCTAGACCCTGTCGGCTTAAAAGTGACACATGAACGCTCATTCCTGATTCTTGAATTCTACCAAAACAATCCAGACTCACTTGCATTCTTTTTGCAGAGCTTTGTCTCGTATCTCATGGTTTGTATCAGTTGGCTCGGTTAACAAGTCGAGTCAAACCCAACAGCATCTTCTGCTTTTGAAGACCATGTGATACGACGGAAAGCCCCATTCAGCCATAACTCTTTTGTTCAACCACAGCAGAGAAAATATAATCGTTTTGATTTATTTTTAAACCATTGATAAAAGACCATATATGATCATACTTCATTTTTATGAATTATGTTTTGATATATATGTACAGTGTTGCTGTTTTTATATATTTCAGATGTATTCTATAGCTGCTAAAACCTGAGTGCAGTTGGAAATGACCCTAGATGGCTAAACTGTCACATTTATAAAAATGTCTAATAATAATGTGCACTGTTCCTGTAATTTAAAACTATAAATAAAATATATAATGAATAGATGTCATCGCAGGAAAGTCCCATAGGTGTATTTAATTACATTAATGATGTCTGCATTCCTCTTAGAGGAGCTGAGTCACTGCACATGTTATTAATTCCACCTGTGCTTTTCTATACATGAACAAGACAGAAAAAGAAAAGCATGACAGAAGCCCATTAGGTCATTAGGCTGACATAAATATCCCTCATCATGAACTCGTAGGTCACATGATGCTTATATTTCTTAGTCATATCTGAATATATATTTTTTTTGTCTGTCTTGCTTTTTGATGCAGCGATGGGTAAGCTCATACTCAACTCAAAGCTTATGTCTCATTTCGGTGCATGAATACAGTCTACCGTCCCTGTATCTGAATCATGAGGCCAATCCGAGCTGTTGCAGTACTGTGAGTATGCGCGGTAATGAAAGGGACTCGGTGGTGTCCGCGTCTCTCTGGTGGAGGACGCATCTCAAATGCGTCATGGCGTCACCACACTGAGGCCTGGCCTGTCTCTTGCGCCGTGGTCAGCGTGTGGCCAATACGTAACGAGACATGACACTTTAAAAGTCCAACATGCGCGATAAAAAAACACCGCCGCGCTCACTCTGCGAGCGTGAGGACTCAGCAGCTCCGGATGTTTTTATTTCGTCTCTGTGCATAGCCGCCGTTTGATATCATTCTGATGTTGCAGGATGAAATGTTTCTTCATTTGTTTTCCCCTCTCCCTCTTTCTGTCTCTCTCTCTCCTTGTCCTTCCCTGCCCTCAGCTGCTCTGTAGGTGGCATGTTTGCATCTGCTTATTTGCAGAGACATCACCATGGCGCCCGTGTCATGTCTACAGACCTCCTGTAATCTCCTTGGTTTGCTGTGTGAAATGGGCCGTGACCTCTTCGACTCTCTCTTTCTATCTATCTCGCTCCATCCTTCACGGCTCTGTTCTTTCTCTTTCTCTCTGTGATGCAGGGGGATAATGCATACTCACCAACCAAGGGCTGGCTGCAGAGAATCACAGGCCAGAACTCATTTACTGCAAGAATAAATCCTAGTGAGTGGAACAGTGGATACAGATAATCTTGACTGATCCACATCACATGAACACCAAACGTGGACAATCAAACATAACACAAAACTATGATTGTTGAACTAGTAAATACTTTGCTATAACTCGTCTTAAGAAACTTGTCTTGAACTTGTATTCTCTCTGCTGACCTATGGGGAGCATTTCCTCTGATTGCCAAACAAAGTCCAATTGTATAGAAGTCTATGAGAAAATTACCCAACTTCACTATGATGTCTGTGGTGTCATGGTCGCTCACTAATGTCTACACTCACTAATGTCCATTCTCACTAATGTCCATACTCACTAATGTCTATACTCACTAATGTCTATACTCACTAATGTCCATACTCACTAATGTCTATACTCACTAATGTCTATACTCACTAATGTCCATACTCACTAATGTCTATACTCACTAATGTCTACACTCACTAATGTCTACACTCACTAATGTCTACACTCACTAATGTCTATACTCACTAATGTCTACACTCACTAATGTCTATACTCACTAATGTCTACACTCACTAATGTCTACACTCACTAATGTCTACACTCACTAATGTCTATACTCACTAATGTCTACACTCACTAATGTCTATACTCACTAATGTCTACACTCACTAATGTCTACACTCACTAATGTCTATACTCACTAATGTCTATACTCACTAATATCCATTCTCACTAATATCCATTCTCACTAATGTCCATACTCAGATCATAACTTGAGTTTTCTTTCCAGAATTGTTTCACCTATAAAATAAAAGAATTAAAGTAAAATAAATAATATGATTTTGTGTCGACTGGACTAAACTGTAAGGGAAACTGATTGAGCACTTTCATACTTTCACTTTTCTTCCCATTTTCTTCTCGTTAACCTAAATCCGTACCGTGCTTTGACATATTTAGTTGTGAAGTAAATATGGGAAGCATTATTTTATGCATGAGTTGTAAGTGCAAAGTGCTGCTGTAGTTTCATTTAGTAAGGCCTTGGTGGGATGACGTGCGAGTGCATCTTCCTGTGACAGAGCGAGCAGCTTTGATGGTAACCAGTGCAGCAGTCCTCAGGCTCAGAGATCCTCTCTGCTTTATTTCACCGCCGCCTCTTGTGTGTGTGTGTCTGTGTGTGGAAAAGGTAGGTCCTCCTCTCAGGCCTGTGTTGCCTAATACGTCCATGCAGGGCTCGCTGGAAAGCGGCGTGCAGCAGCACAAAGATCAGGGCTATTCTGGTGCTGCCAGCCTGCCCAGTGCTGATAGGAAAGGATTAATGAGGCGGGGCACTCATCGCTTGTAATTAGAAACAACGCTAAAAACTATTTTTGTGCCTGTTCATATGGAGAGATCTTGACCCTCGGGCCAGCGTCCTCACACCCCTACGCCGCTGGCCATGAGGCGGTAGACGTCTGCGAAGTTGGAGTAAATATAGGCCCATAACTCCTGCAGCTATGTGACACACGGTTCAATGAAGGGGAGCGCAAATAATTCACAACTCTGGCCGTGTACTCTGCTGGATGCTCACATGTCAAGAGGCTTATAGAAGCTGTATCTTAAAATACACACTGCAGGACTTGTTTGTTGTTATTGATCCGAATATTCAGGGAGTCTTCTGTTGTTGTGTTGTTTTTGGGCTCCGGTTGTATAGTGGGGCCTTGGTCACATGACATATTTATCCCTCAATCTGTTGTTTCTCTTTAAATATCAAGATGTTTTTAATGTAATGTACTCATCGCTGACAGTGAATTTATGAGCAAAATATTGCTTATTTGCTGTCATGAAGCAACATTGTAAATCTTTTGTAGTTGTGTTTCTGTGTATCATATTAATGTCAGTCCAATATTCATTTTCCTTTTAATTCAGTTATAGTCTCCACAAACTCCTTTAGCTGCGAAATGCTCCACATCTTCAGAAACATATTTCTACTTCTTTCAGTGGCCAAAGAAACTTCCTCCATGTGTAACAGCGAGAAAACAAACCTCCAGGACACCAAACCAAACTTGAAGCCTCCTTGTTTATTTCAAAGCTCACAAGTAGGGATTACAAAATTACAGTGCTTCAATTGGAACAGTTCAAGGAGTAGTAGGAGAAGAGTAGGAGAGATGACAGACCAGTTGAGGAATCTTGAGCAAGTCATGCAAAAAGGTGTGGGAGAAGGCCTCCATTATAATAGCACCCTTTGTGGAAAAAAATAAATCAATCTGTCCGTAGGTCAGTGCAAAAATAGTAATGAATATATGCATACAAAGAAAATAGATATATATTTATATACTGTATATACTTGACCGTTGACTACAGACACAAAGAAAGATACAGAGACTTGTAGAGTGAAGCCCGTTACCACCGGAGCCTCTGAGCCCAAAGCAGAGACTCTTAAACAAGTCCAGTCATAAAGAGTGCACATCAAATATGACAGCTTGATTTTGTTCTAATACAGAACCGTGTTTCCAAATGAAAGGGAACAGACCCAGATGCCTCGTGGAGCTGTCAATCAGGCTATGACCTCTACAGACGGAGCAGTGTGGGAAAGACGGACAGCACCATAATGTCTGCGAGTGTCTGTCACAGACCAGGAGCACACAGCATGCTTCGTTTTCCAACCAGAGAGTAATGTACAGTACGACGGTTACATTGTTCAGTCAAATAGATCATTACATACAAAAGCCATGTGCCGCTGCGGTTGTAGGAACCAACAGATGGGACAAAAAGGTTCAATATTCCTAGATAACGTTGGCTCAGATGCTAAGCTCGCTCTCATTTTTTTTTCTTCTTTTTTTTTTGCAAATGGTGAATCACTAAATATAAATGCACAAGCTACAAATGTGTTGTAAATGGTAATTATATATCTTTTTTTTTATCATCATCAAATATATTGTGGAGCACCTTTAGACACCAATGACAACAGCAACAAAAATACACGTTGCCACACAAACATGTGTTGTTTTTTGTTTTTAGAACTTCTTTGTCGATAAGTCACACGTATAAAACTCACTTCAATCTGAGGCTGCAAACCGTCATTCATGCTCGAAATGTTCGCAGAGACCTCACAAAACTATTTCACAATAGTCGGGTAAAGAAATAACCTGTTACAATTTTATTTGCATAGCATGAATTTTCACATGAGGGATTTTTTAAGCTTATTGTTGTGAATGTTGTTGTAAAGCCTTACCAGGTGCACTGTATATTTGTATTCACTACACTATGATAACTTCTTGCATTATCCTTCATCTTGCTGACAGACACACGTGATCACTCTCCAAACGCTCGGGGTCAGATGTACTTTTGAAGATAAAATGATTCACAGAGGGTGTATTGCAATATATATATATATATATATATATATATATATATATATATATATATATATATATATATATATATATATATATATATATATATATATATTCTTTTTTGTTTTGCTTTGACCATGATATCATTAGCTCTGTGCTTCATTTTCATCTTTGTTTTCATGCAAACAATTGAGAGCTGAACAGAAACCAGAAGAACATATGAACCGAAACCAAAATTTGGAAGGAAGCTGCTTCAAGTCAGCTTGGTGAAATATAGGTCAAAGCTTGTAACTGTCAGTTTATTTAATCTGAATTTCATATTAAAACTGCAGTGGAAGGACCACATGTTCTTTTATGTCTTGGGAACTTTGACAGCCCTTTGGGATTTATTAGATCAAAACCAAATCACCGATGTGTACTCAAACAAGTCTCTAAAATTGAGATCTATATTTTTCCCGTGAAAATGCTCACTTTAGGTATGGCCATGCACACAGTCATTTCAACAAGACGAGGTCTTAATACTGTGTGCCGAGTGATTTACAGGAAGTTAAAAACACATGCATCCCACCTGGGTAAGAAGTTTCCCCTTTTGACATTTTTACTAAAGCTGCCACCTGCTGAGACCGTTTAAAATCGCTGAGGCTGAAATGCCAAATTTTGATTCTTTTCAGCAACAGTGCAAAAATCTGCAGTTAGGATCAGAGTGTAGGCAAAGTAGCACGAACAAGTTGAGCATTTATTCAGCCTGTCTCTTCATATCTATCGACATTCGCCGTTATATGAGTCATCAGTGATTATATTCAGGTGTAACAGGATGAAGATAAACTTCATGAGCCTTTACTACACTACTATTTAGTGAGGAGTTTATTTGCAATTTACATTGGTATTCAAATTCCCCTTCAAATGCCACCACGAGATCAGAGTTACATAATGAGCATTTTAACCTCAAGGCTTTGAATGCTATGTTCTCAAATTCTGCATATTAATCGGGAACAGCAGAAAGAAATCTGTCTGTCACTCTGAGACCGAGAGCTGCTTTTTTACATCTGGGAGTCAAAATTCGACCTCGGTGTGTTCTGCATCTGTCTGCACGTGATGGTGTACCATGCGCAGGCCCAGTGGTGACACATGAATTAAGGCATTGATAGAGGCACTAGAACAGCACGTGACAGCAGCGCTCGCCTAAGCAAGGCAGAAGAGCTCACTTAAATGTAGCTTAGTGTCAGCGACAAGGAGTTGCAAAAGATTAGACAAGGGTCACACTGCTCTACTGTACCACCACCGTCACACGACACTGCGACCCACGGCAGAAAGACAACGTTTGTTTGAAGTCTGGACCTCAACTCTGCTGCTACCTTAATATGGACTAAATCATAGCTCAAAATGTAGGGCTTTGACACAAACAAATGTAGCTACATAGGGACTCGGTTGAGTTCATTTCAACAGAGCTGGGAGCAAAAAGAACAGAAGCAGGCAGTGAAATCCCTCCGTTCTGTTACATTAAACATCACCTGTAGCCCTGTTTTACAATATTCACTGATTATTTTTAAAGTATTCTTTTCTCTGCCAGCAGCCATGCATAAAAAAAGCTCTTATGGCTGTCTGGTAATATATACTGTGTATTGCTAAAAATATATGCATATGTGGATGCAGGAATGGCAAAACGAAGATACTGAAGCAAACACACAAACTATGAATCTGTGGCTCTGATGACTTCCATCAACCCAGAAGCTGCACAAAAATAAAAACCCTCTTGGACACTTTCTCTGCGCCAAATATTACAGCATAACTGTATGCACCATGAACATATAGAACTGAACAACAGTAATTACATTAACATTAAAATGGTATTTCAGCAAAGAGCTGGAAATGTTTCGTCATCATTACATCATTATCATTATATACATATAAGATCAAGGTCTCAGTTGCATTCCACTCTGAAATTATTGCACAGTAAGCCACTGTGGGCTCGTCATGGTCACCCCCATAAACCCCTGTATAAAAATAGAACAACAACATTAACACACCAAACAAGTCTTCTTCTTTTTGTTTATCTTTTTTTTTCTTCTTTTTGACAGGCACTGCCGTGGCCAACCCGTCTGAGTCTGCAAACAGAAGCTGTGTGCCACAGTGTGAGCTTCAAGAGTGTCTCTTGTCAGTAATTGCCCCTAAGCACATAGAATATCTTTTCCAAACCAATTTGCTTTTCCCTCATGTTTGCTCCTCTAAATCACAATGGAAAGCTTCCCGCTGACCGTCGTCTCCTCCTGGACTTCGGCCAGGTCCAAACAGTAGGGATTTTTGGCATTTCTCATCACCACTGACCCAGAGCATTGGGACTCTAGAGAGTCCAAGATGAGCATGAGGAGATTCAAGAAGAATACAGTGGCTCTCATAGTCCAACCTAGCTCATAGAGCAGCCGAGCTCTCTCAAGAGAGAACAGTGAGAGTGAGTACAAGTGTGAGCGTCGTGTCCAGAGGGTTCGTTTAGACAACAGTTTCTACACCAATCAGCTTTGGCGTGAGGATTCGTGGCGTTATTCCGTTGTTGAGGTCCTCCTCGAACTCTAACAGCTGGCCCATGAAGTTGAGGTTCGGGGAGATGATGGGCCTCCTGGTTTTGACAAACTTGTAGGCGTCTGTCATGGTCATCCAGGTGTGCTTCATCAGATAGGCTATCACGATGGTGGCTGAACGAGACACGCCTGCCTGGCAGTGGATCAGAAGGCCCATACCTGCTTGATGTGCTTCCTCTGCAGAGAGGAACATTGAAACAATTAGAACATAATCCAGTAAATGCTTTGTTCCCTGGGGGGAAGTTTAGTCACGACATTTGAAGAGATATCATTCACATGTCCTTTGTGACCAGACGTCTGTCTAGTTCTCGTTATTGAACCTCAGTATTATTATTATTATTATTATTATTATTATTATTATTATTATTATTATTATTATTACCAACTGACATGAATCTGTAGCATGTAGAGTATTGATATCTTAGTGCTCGGTTTCAGACTTATTCTGTGATCAGATAGTTCTTCATTAAAATTATAATTTGGCCAGATTGTGTGTAATTTGGGGAAATAGATTTATCTAAATACAATCTAAAACAAACGCAGTATAGATTTTGCTATGAACATGTAACATTTAAGATTACCATCTTTTGCAAAATGACAAAACTATACCCAGCCATACATTATTCATTTTCTAACCATTAACTACTCATATTTATTTAGCACCACAGTTGACTGCCAGCATGTACTGGCCAAAAGCACCCTGGAAGCACCCTTTTGCAATTTAACGACAGATAAACATACATAACAACAATGTGCATTGCTTTTAGGCAGTTTGTAACTCAACCAACTCAGTTTTTAACATCCCAGTGACCCTTGATCCCATTATTGCCTTGTGGCCTCGTGAAAATAAAACTGCTTCAGGCCTACAAAATATATTGATATCGAACTCTAAACTCTCAATTATTCTTTGGTTTGTTTGCTGAAAGCTCTCAAGTAGACTTTGCAGTGTCTTAAAAGGTCACGAGACCTTTTGTGTTAGCTTACACTTCTGCAGTGAAAACAGTGGAAGTTTTCATACCGATGAATTCAAACGCCTCCTCAAAGTACTGCCGCAGGTTCTGCTTGTTGCTGTCTGTGGCGGGCAGACGCTTGTAGACGAAATAGCCCGTGTCGTAGTGGAAGAGTGGCAGGTGGGTGGTCACGTTTAGGATGTAGCCAATGTTGAAGCGCTGCAGCAGGTGGATGTCCTGAGCGTCGTGCTCGTTCCCCAGATAGAGGAAGGGCAGGATTGGTGTCAGCTCTGCGTTCTCTATGTCTGGCGTGGAGGGCAGGGAGTGAGGTAGCGGCCCGGTCAGGCCAGCAGCAGCACCGGTGTCCAAGCCCTCGTGAAGGTGCAGCGAGTGCTCGCACAGGTTCTCATGGCTCTGCCTGAAGCAGCTAAGGCCTCCTGTGAACACAAACGGAAAGATTGTGACGATTGTGCAGTGCGTAGGCTTTGTATTTGGTAGACAGGGTGAGCAGGAAGTCAAATTCCTTCACCAAATATTGAATAGAACTGCCCACCGTCATTTTCATATTTACTTCTACTACTTCTTCTACTTTTCTTACATTTTTGCCCTTTCTGATTGCAAAGTGAACCTTGTTGGTCTCCTTACCATGGTTATGGGTTCAATTCCCACTGGAGCCCTCTGTGCTAAAAATACATGCACCACATGGCACACGTTACAACTGACTGGAACAAGCAAGCTTTGTATACACGTCTGATAAGAGCAAGGACAACTGGCGTTAATATGACAGAAATGTCCAAATTTCCAGACTCCACTGTTACTTTTGGTTGTAATTTGAATATCTCCATTTGGATAATAAATCAATATCAAAGGATCGGCAGTGTTTCCATTTGCAACAACTAATTTCAAAAAGGAGATAAGCAGCCAAAAATAACTACTTAAACAGTCTCCACTTAATCACAGAAGAAATCCCCCTCGTTAATCTGCCAGTAAATGGACGTATTAAATGTTTAATATACTTCTCACTGGATATCTGCACTTCTCCAAATAACTGGTTTGCACCTGTTGCAAGCGATGCCATAGGCCAAAGTTTCCCTTCAGCACAAGAGTTGTGGGGAGCGGTGGAAAGTGTCAGACAAACACAGTATCAGTTCATGTATTGTTCATGTTGCAAGAGTAGACATCATGCCATGTGAGGTCATCGCACAACTTCCCCACTGGTGACCGGACAGGTGGGTTCACCATAAAACAGCCATTGTCACCCATGAACAAAGACATTAACCTGATGTTGTGCGGCTAGTGGAAGAGCTCTGTCATGGGATGTTGTGGTAATACTAACACTGTGGTAAATAGAAGAAAGGGACATATATACATGTTCTCTGACAACAAAGTCAACAACGATTTGGGGGAATCGATACACATATTTTGACAGATTTTTATGTTTTTTCTTAACATAAAGCTGCATTAATGAAAACCATTTTATCTGTATTTAAAAACCCAACAATATCTCATAAAACCTTTTTAAAAACACAATGTCTTTATCGCACATAAAATATATTCAGAATGCCACGATTAAATACATTACAAGATCAGAATTTCTGACAATTCAATTTTAACAGGCTCTATTTTCCTTCCTCTTCGTGGTTGAATAGAAAAAAAAATCTAAAAACAATATTCATTTATTTTTGGGGCACTTTTATGCATTTCCATTTTATTACCTTAGAAATGTGTTGCTGTGTTGGCAAACCTTTTTGCAGACACAGAATAACATTAGTATTGATTTGTAGGAGAATTGAAGTCCAATATTTACTATATTTTATCTCTATTTTGGTCTCAACCAACTCCTGAAAGAAACATCTGGCTCTTTAGCTGCTAAATGCTCGTCTACCTTCACCTACGAGTCCCTACCTTTGTCTGTCGTTTGGGGTTCGATGCGTTTATCAGAGCTTTTTCACCGCAAATGAGGTTAAATGAGACAGGAAAAACAATACATGTGTAGCCATAAAACCATCCAATGAGCTAAACTAACCTCTAAACTATGGAACATTTGAGCCAAGACAACATCTTATGGCTCGCATCAACAAACAGTGAACTTCCTATTTCCGGACTGAACCACAGTCTTTCTTTTCAGGTCGAACTCAGCTGATAAATAACTCTTCATAGTAAGCTGATAATAACAGAATCTCCAGGGGCAGCAATGAGATGAAACCTGTCGAGTGTGACCGTCTGTCATTATCATCTGACTAAACTCCAAGAGGAAAACATGAAAACTGATCACTTTCATATACCACAGGCTCAGTTCCTGCTAAGAAAAGCCTTGCAAAGCCTCTCACACCACAGACCTGCTGTTTTCAGTGCTTACCCTAAACCTTCCGACCCTGTTGACATGTTGTTTATGGCATTTCTGACGGATTAAATTGAAGTTATTACTGCTCTTGGCTCCAACAGGGCAGAAACGCAAGTTTTTGTGTTTCTATTGGAGCAAACAATCACGCCACAAACGTATTGCGATGAATTATGACTAAGAGATGCTGGTAACTGAGAAAACACTGAGTAAATTATTTAATTGCATTCATACGGGCATGGTCCAAATATGTCACTATTACTCCTGCTTGTAATAACAATGATCTGCCCACTTCCCCTTGATAAAGAATTAGCATGTATTTTGAGCAAATGAAGAATGAATCACCTATACGTTTAGAAATAAATAAAGAAGTATTCATGCCAGCATTGCACATGTTCTGCTTAGGGCTGGTTTTGTTTTTATGAGTTGGTAACATTTTATCCATTAATTGATAGATCCAAAGTATTTGATTATCAGACACCAACATAGGAGGTGATTCCAGACCTGAAAAAGGACTTGTAATATAAATAAAAGTTTGGCTAAGCCATTTAAAAGAGAAGGTCTTGCATGTTGCAAACCAGGGGAAGAATGAGCGAGACAGTCCGCCTGTTCCTCCTACTGAGACTTTACACAGACACCGATGCAGGATGAGAGACTGGAGAGGAGCCTCGTCCATCAAAGCCCACAGGAGGACCAGAGGACCAGGACAAAAAGAGAGATCAAGTTGCTGTGATCCTACGGCTAGACGTTGACTGGGAGGCATTCAGAAAACACTCGACCCCCAACACAACACACTGCTCAAGCTTCAAACACACACACACACACAGTAAAGATAGAAAACATGGCAGCAGCCCAGGTTCTGCCATCTCAATCGGCTGCTTTATTTACTTAACAGCTGCGCTCACTTCCTGCAAAATGCTTAATAAGTGTCATATAGAAAGCTGGTGACGAGCTTGTGCATATGTTTACGTATGAGGGATTTAGATTGAGTGTGCATAGGCTTAATGCAAAAGCCGTTTGTATATGGTAACCACTGTAATGTTTTAAGAACAAAGCTCACATGCAACTACAACCAGTGTGTTCACAGGCAGTATTCTGTGACCAAAGCAATAAAGGTCAAAGGTTAACAGGCTTTACACACACTACACATTATTTTGCCGCCACATTAGTTTCATATCCAGCTTATTCAGCCACGAAGCATCTACCACTTCTAAATCTTACTTTCCTTTCAGATGTCTCAACTGATTTACTTCCTCCAGAGTCAAACTCATGCCTATAAAACTCTCTCCCCTTTTTATGCAAGACAGCCTTATTTATTCTGCCCTCTTAGTCTTGACAAACCTACTTCGGTGTTACCTTTGAGGATGATGGGGTCCTTGCCCTCCCTCCTCAGTGACTCCAGGACCACATGCAGTGGCTGGGAGAACGTCAGCCGGCTGGGGTCCATGGTGCTCTCATCGTAAACCACAATCTCTTTGGAGAAGATGCCCTTATAAGAGTCCTTGCCCTGGCGGCAGGAGATGAGGTCCAGCACAGTGATCTTGCCCTGCTGCAGCCGCCGCCGGCTGATCTTGTCGGAGCAGTTGATGTGCACGGCCCCCCGGATGTGGCTCTTGTTGTACTCCATGAAGGGCCGGCAGTCGATGATGACCGGCACAGGCCCCACGGGGTGTCCCATGGGGCAGCAGGTCATCCGTCTGGCCAGCTCATTGGGGTGGATGACCCTCACGCATGACAGGGCCTTCGGGGTGCCCGGGGCGAGGCTGGGGGTGCTTAATGCTTCGTGGTTGCTGACCATAGGGGTGGGGGCCCCGGCATAGCTGAGGTTGGGGCTGCTGGCACTCACCTGGCTGTGGTTGATGCTCTGGTTGTCCTTCTCATAGGTAGTCACTGAGCAGCAGCTGGCACTGCTGCATCCACACGACAACGAGCGCGTGGAGCCCTTGGATGAGGGCATATACGTTACAAGATTGGCCGTCGCCCGGATCTTCACCACGGTGGTGCTGATGACGGTATTGTTGCTGCTGCTGGTGGAGATGGAGTCCAGGTAGCTGGTGTCCAGGCGCAGTTGGAGTTCCTGAGGTCGGATCGGCCTTGGCAGAGCCACCACAATTCTGTCGTCAAGAGGAGATGGAGGCATGGGGACGCCGAGGGCTGGACGGTTACGGAGAAGTCAACAAGCCGCTCTGTGGGCAGAGATGAGACAAAATATGAGGCGAGGATTGAAAGATCTTTGAGACGCTCAATGAATTCTGCATCTACACTGATTCAGATCAGAGCTGCGAATGGGGGAGCAGAGTGCCTGAAGAGCGGACTCCTGTCTGTTTGATCAACATGCAAATTAGAAAACGGCCACTGAAGTCAAATATTAGTAGTGTCAATACCTGCAGGGCAACACCCGACTTAGTGGGGAAATTTAGGCGTGACAAACTGGCCACTAATAATAAACAGTGAAATCATTACAGAGTCTCGTGTAACTGAATCACTTTGAGTGTAAGTAATGTGAATCATCCTCCAGATACTGTACTCTGTGTGTGTGTGTGTGTGTGTGTGTGTGTGTGTGTGTGTGTGTGTGTGTGTGTGTGTGTGTGTGTGTGTGCGTGCGTGCGCGCGCGCGTGCGTGTGATGTTGAATTTTTCATCCCAACTCTGTTCTGTCTGATCCAAAGCTTTTATAACAAGAGAGGGGAGAAAAAAAGAGAAAATACTGCATCAACGCCGCAGTTGGGTCTCTCCCCCAGCTGGAAAAGTCAGAGTGAAAAAAAGAGGGGAGGCAATTCCTTTTGATCGCCAGCCTGAGCGTTTTAAAACCATGTCATCCCGGGATATTATGTAAAGACACCCGCCGAGCACTGCCTGTCCCGGCCATTGCCGTCCTTTTAGTACGGTGCAGGTTCAGCCGAAGCAGATATCATTCATGGCCAAATTCATTGAAGAAACCGGCATGAGAACGTGCCGAGAATGTGATCAGGCTCTCAGGACGAGACGAACTGATCAGATGAGCTGAACACTGGAGGAAATTCAATTTCACAGCCCTGTGTTAAATATATTAAAACATGTACCAAATTTTTTTTAAAAAATCCGATGGTTGCATTTTAAGGTCGGGGATTGCAACTTTGACGCAATGGTGGGATGTAATAAATGAAACAGCTGGAATAAAACACTTAATTCATATAGCCTACATATCACCAAATAAACTACTAATCAGCTCAAAATGGTAGCAGCAATTTGGTATTCCTCTTCATTAATAATAGAAGGACATCTCTATGACTGTGCATTTCAAAAACAACTTGTGCCTTGGACACTAATTCCCGAACTTGACTTGTATTTCAGCTTACCGGTGTGTGTCGCGGTGCACTGTAGACGGATTTATTATCTCCGCTCGGTGACAACGTTGCCTCCATTCAGTCCGTCCCAGTGTTGTGGCTCGGCAACATTTTTTTTTTAGTACTTTTACCCTGCTCCCCAGCAATAATATTGAAGGAAGTCTACCAGCCTACAGAAGTTGCGCAGCGGGATTGACGCGAGTGCGAGCCAATGCGCGGCTTCATTAATATTAAATCCGATCCTTTTTTTTACAGTGAGGTCCGGCCCCGCGGTGGGAGGGGTTTGGCCGAGATGTCTGCCTCTGTGGCTGGGTGGGGAGAGGAGGGGGATGTCGCTTGAACTGCCTTCAGTCCCACGAACGAGCAGGGATGATGTCACTGGCAACCAATCAAAAGTCTCTCCGGGAGGCTCGATGAAGAAGACACGGTGCCTTCACGTGCTGCTCGAAACTCTTAACGTATATAGAGCAAGATGGAGCTTTATTATGAGAATATAATCGAAGAATATAATAGCTGTGTGCAGCGGTGGCAGATGACATTAAAGTAAAAGCAAATTACACATGTAAATGACGTGTTCAATGAAACGTCGTAGATCACATGACACTGAAGACATGTTGACATGTCACGGTAAGAAAAGCACATGTGTAAATAGTATAGTAGAATAAACCAAGGTCCTGTTGAACATGATGGCTTACTGTCACACTGTCATGGTTTATAGGGCTCTTGAATAGAATGGATCTATTGTTACTGTTATTAGTAACAACAGTGTTTTTTTTCTGCTAACCTTTCACTAAATCGAAATATGTCTTGTTTTTTAAATATCCTGCCAAATAATATTTGAAGAAACGGGCGAACAATTTGGCCAAAATTGTGACTTGCGTGAAAGAAGAAATACCAACAAAATGTAATTTAATTTAAATGAAATCAAACACACCTGTTTTCAATATAGGTCTAAATGTGTGTCTTTTAGGTGAAATATTTCACTGTTCTCTATCTGTTCATTCCCTGTATATTTCCTCACTGTCTCAAATGAATCTTCTGAAGGCCTGCTGAGCTGGCTTGACGACATCTGCACCTTTATAAACAAAGAAACCGCTTATACATTTTCAAATTCCTTCGCATAATGCTTTTGTGGGATCTTTGTCTTTCTAGTTTTCCTCAGGTTACAGCTACACTTCAGTCATGAACAGTGTACACACATGATCTGGATATAGATTATATGCATCTATTCTGGGAAGGTTTACACATGTAATGTCCCAGCAATGCATTGGTAAAGTTCACATTGAATATAAATGTTACTCAAACATATGATAAAACCATGATGATGAGTCCTAATAAAACCAGTTAACCACGCTGAGATAAACAGTGCAGCAGGAGTGAATCCTAAAATCTGGAAATGAGTATTTTATGAGTATAGTAGGAATTTGTATTTCTGCACGTCTGATTTCTCGTCTCGAAGTCAATTGGTTTCTTTAAATGTTTTTGTTTTGTTTTGTTAGATGCCTCAGACATTAGTGGTTAACACAAGCTTAAGACATTTTAATGTTTTGTCCTATGATGTAAAATGTGTCAGCAGACATTTTTGTCGAGGGAAGCAGTGCGATGATAACTTCCGGGGTTGGCACACAAAAAGACGTCATCCGTGCAACACTCTATTCCCGGTTGAAATAACAGAACTTTAAGGACATGAGACACTTCAGGCAGCTGTGAGTCACACGTCTGACAGACTGCAAGTTTGCTGCTTCATTACCTCACATACTCTTTTTTTCCATTTAAAAACATCAATTGACCTTTCCTTTTAAAGCTCTGAGGGATACATAATGGCTCTTTGAAAGAGTAAAATGACCAACCTGCTGTGACTGTAACTATTATAAAATAATGAAAATGAAGATCTGTGTAAGACAACAAAAGTGACCTGTATCTGAGATGGGGAGGTAACATTATTGGTAGTAATAAGTACTGAAGGTGTCTTTGGCAGGAGAGACATTAAGCAAGTGCCAAGTTGGCTGTCTGTGCAGTCCCATATGACAGGAGGACCCATGTTGCGGTGAAAAGGTTTTGCTGGCCTCAAACCCCAAATATAATCTGAGCTCTCTATTTATCCTCATTGGCAAACTGAAACAATGCAGGGGATGTATTATTGCCTCTATTATTAGCTTTCTGTACAGTTATTTTTAAATGGACACAGCTGATCAAAGCCGATTCAGATTGGATTCCCAGCTACTCCTGTTTCACTTGTGATGAAGGGTAAATGAACAAGGACCCCCTGCCGCCACAGGAGACTCAAAAGTTTGGTGTTTGTTTTTTAGTTCAGGTCTTTACACTACCTGAAGGCCCCGTAGTTCTCCAACACATTTGTAAAACAGCTGTTACTATCACTGTCCCTTTATTTAAATTGTAAGGTGATTCTCCGTAGCTATTTTTTACTTTACTTTAAACTGTAAATACTTATAGGATATAGGATATACTTATCATGTTACATTTCAGAGGGAAGTGTTGTACCTTTTACTCCACTATACACTATGTTATTGTATACTCCCTTACTAGTTACTAGTTACTTTTCAGCAGAAGATATTACAAAGAAAACGTAAGACCAGTTTAAAAACACAATCCATTGTAAATAATTAAGCCCAATAATATATATATATATATATATATATATATATATATATATATATATATATATATATATATATATATATATATATATATATATATATATATATGTAATGCTTCTGAACCTTTACTAAAGAAGGATTTTAAATTCAGCACACAGGATTTGAAAACATCTATTCTCCCAAACGAAAACGACGATAGCATATACATGTAATATTTTAGATATTGTTACACAGTAATAATGGTAGAACTGTGAGTTGAAGAGTCTTTTAAAATGAGAAGCAGATGAGATCTGTTGGGAGTACAAACATTGGATGCAACAGGATCTGAGCAGTCATGTAAATTCAACCAGTTCTGCCTGTGTGGCTGGTTTCATTCAGACAAATGTTTGTCAAGCTGACGCCATAATATTCTCTCTGGCTGTTGTCAAAGTTTTTACATCCAATGAGAGGCTTATTTCATTTCAGACTGAATGAATGGCAGACATCAGAGAAGATGAGATTGATTACCGATAACGAAGTCAGCACCATCAAATCCTTTTTACAGGTTTGATGGTGCTGATGGCTTTGATCAGGAGTTTAGTGTGATCATGACGTCATGTTAATGATGTGGACCGAGAACAATTCAGATGTTAATTCGTTACCTGGAAGTGGTTCCTAGAAGCACTCAATTGTAATTTAACCGGGATGAAAGATTTCTGAACCAGAATAGGCATATGTCAATGCTGTTTACTAAAAAATACATGTATATAGCTTTTCTAAATAAGTATGTTAGTTATGTTCATTGGCGACATTAGAGTAGGAATAGCTACCAGGTTTTGGGGGAGAACACAGTTGCGATCCAGTGATAAAAGTCCTTGCATTTGCAGTATTACGGACCAAGTGTCTTTCTGGGGAGAAAAAATACAAGCTTCTCACAGTTGCTGAGGCATTTCCATCACCCAGCAGGTGTTGGTCTGCCAGAGAGGGTAGGCGGGGCTACCGTAACAGACTGAAGTTGCATACTTTTTTTTACGGCCTCTATTAGCGTTAGCAACACGGTTTCAAAAGCAGATTATAGATGACTAAACTTCAAAGAACAAAACTGACAACTAACTGACGCCACACAGTCAACACTGTTTGGATCTCTGGGAAACTCCTAAAAGGCATTCAAGCACTTTTGGACAGGTGTCCATGCTCGCCGAGGTAACGCTAACCCAGTTTGCTCAAGTCATGCCTTCACCAATGGGCTATTCTCACCGAACCACTTTAGATCGATGCCTAGCATAAACCAATTGTATCTGCCTCAAACAGCTTTGCAGGCGGGTCTCACCAAGAAATGCAGTGAGTCATATTAATTAAGTACCACTTATGACTGTAGGTGTCGTCAAAGAGACCGAGACAGAGATCTTTGAGATTCTAACTTGAGCAAAGGCCATGTTTATCTCTAACCATAAGCAGCTGCTTGAGGCATAAATCATCAAAGTTTAAACATGCTTTATTTTCTACGGATGACATTGTACCGGGTATACTGATATAAAGATGTCATTTCAAACAGACAGGTTGCTTATATTGGCCCAGAAGTAAACAACACGCTTTAAGACGTATGGCTTTTAAACATTTTAAACACTTTTTGTTATCATTTTATTAGCTCAACTAGCCACAATATCTAACATATATTTTGATTTGTTCTCCTTTCAAATGTCAGGGAGGTACTTTGTACTATTTCAGAGTTGAAAAAAAAAAATCTCTTTTCAATATTTGATGCTTATTTCCTTTTTGTGATGTTGCTCTAAAAATGGCAGGTTGCCAGATTTAAATTAATGCCAGTGATCTCTTCATTTTGTTGTCACAGGAAACTGGGAGCAGGTGAATGTTAAAATGATTGCCGCTGATGAAAAGTTTACAGATGTTATACGCCTTATTTTATTTCACTTAACATACTCAACAGGAAACCTTGTTTTACAACCTGTTTCTTCCTTTCAGCAAGGTCTTGAACCGGATTGAGCCGACAATCTTCCTTCATAAATGTCACCCCGATGGAAAACATGACAGAGTGCGGCTTTCTATATCTGCTTAAAGATCACAAACATGATGTGAGATAATGTCAAACCTTGATGTAAAACAGAGTCAAGTGGTTTTGTCTTTTTTTCGCTCGGCATGGAAAATATGACTGTTCGTGACGCGGTATATGCTGGCCCAGATGAAAGACCCAAACCACTTCCTGTCTCCAACGAGGTGCAGACTCAATGTCACATTTAAAACAGCGCAAGAAGATCTCAACCTTATGCAACCTTAGAAACCGGTTGTCATACATTTAGAAAAGACCCTGGAGACTTTGTTTGACTTACAAACTTGCCCATTTACTAATTGCTGTTTTTAGTTTTTAATATGCAAAAGACTGCCCCTTCGCTCCCAGTATTTCATCCCATCTGGCCATAAACTTCATTTCTTATTCAAGGCTGAGAATTTAAGAAATGGACAAATGTTGCTACTGATGGTTTCTTCGAGGGAACAGCACAGATGGGCCGACTGCAGACTCAACAGCTTGAAAAGCAACATGTCCAGCAATGGCAAAAAGGGACACTGCCAAAGATTCAACAGCCTGTCGACCTATGCCCCTTTACTTTTTGAATATTTATCAGCTCCGAGTCCGTTGTGTGTCGTGTGTCACACAATACAACACACAGCTTCAAACGTGTCTAACCTCTTGAAACTTACTGAGCTGCTCTTCCTCCCATTATAACTCATTTTCATTAACTTCATTTGGCAATTTAATTGACTGAGCAAGACCTTAACCAAGGGGATACAGCTTTCCAAAATTACATTCTGCTCATCATTAATACTTGGGCCGTGCAAATAAATAATAATAATAAAAATATTGTCAGCCCAGTCTGTCGATGCATTATGGTGTCTCTTTCTGAAATATTGACTCACCAGGACTGCATGTCTTTGTTTATTTTTATTTTTTTAGTGGATGGAAATTTCCTCCATACAGTTTTGAAAGTACTCACAACATAAAAAACATGGTGAGAAAACTCCCTAAAATACTCTGATAATATCTAATAAGATCTGGTACACAAGATGTTAACAGGCAAATACCTAAAATTTCATCTCACACCATGAAGTAATTATTATTCACCACTAAACCAAAATATTGCGTGAAATTAAATTGAATCATATTCAAATATGTCAGAAGTCCAAAAATGAATTGATAACAATGTAAATCTCTGTTTAAAGCCAGTGAGAGCTTGCTTTTGTTGTCACATGGATGTTGGACGACGTAACATTAAGGAACAACCACTCTTTAACAGTTTAAGGCATTACAGAACAGATACAGATAGTCTGACAAAATGTTTACTTATTCAATAAGGAATAGTTGGTATTGACTGTTTCAATAATTCAACTATTTTAACTCTTTCTTTAACTGACATATTTCAAGGATGTACTTCCACTTACATTTCAAATCCTTTCAAAAAGGACGATGCAACAAGCTAAACAATGCTTTAAACCAAACCAAGAGATGTCTAAAGTCACAGAAAAACAAATAAATAAGATAAATCAACATAGTATTAACTATAGCAATGTGTTAAGAAAGAAACATTATTAGCAAGACATTTTATCTGCTGAACCTCCTCCTCACAACCCTTAGGGAAGTTCCAACTGAAGGCTACTGAAATTAGCTGATGATTGTAGGCAGTGAAAATAAAAACCCCAAAATCCTGCCAAAAGAACAATGTCTCTTATTAAGTGTTGCAAGTGCGAGGAGGCCCGTGTCTGTGACAGATTACCGGGAGAAGTATAGTTTACACCTAACAATAACAGCTACATCACGGAGCTCATAACAACCCTGTTTTCTTCTGAGTTGGGCCCGTCTGCTCAGTCTTATTCATTCAAGTTGGCATGCCCCTTTGCCTGAGGAAGGTTGAATCATCCTCACGGTCACTTAGCAACAACCAAATATTGTTTAGTTAGCGATCAAAAAATGTAAACATTCGCTCTCCCTTGCTCACGTATACACTGGCGCTTATAGTGCATAAAGTTGGTGATGAAGCGTCACTAATCCTGGACGTGCTTGATATGTACGTACAGTGACAGTGTGTGCTCTTGCGATTTTGGTTTACCTCATGCTCTGATGAAATCTGAGATAATGATCTCAAGAATAGCAAATATTGTCATTCTCCCCGCAGTGGGAGCCCAATTTAATTCTGACCTTATCCCAGAATGGAAGCATATCATACACATGGATGGATTTACACGACTGAGGGTATTAGATGATGTCTTCTGATATTTATACCCATCACCCACAGTGAGTATCTGTTTATGAAACGTCTTCTTAGAGGTTATAAACCAGCTTCTCCACCGTGACCCTCGAGTGGAGCGACTTTAAATCTGCTGCCCTTAACCTTTGAAACGAACACAGGAATGACACAATATAAATAACAATGACTCTCTCTGCAATCGTTGCTAATCACGTCTAAATAGCAACTGTTTCTAGGACAGGGGGTCACCTGCTGCGTGGCTGTGTGGGAGCCAGGGC
Source organism: Clinocottus analis (assembly GCF_023055335.1). Taxonomy (NCBI): domain Eukaryota; kingdom Metazoa; phylum Chordata; class Actinopteri; order Perciformes; family Cottidae; genus Clinocottus; species Clinocottus analis. Next base: position 8,860,637 of record NW_027175876.1, read on the forward strand.
CCTTTAGCTCTGCATGGCTGTCCCACAGGGGGCTGAGGTTTAGCCTCTGTTGGCAGCTGCCTCCATGCTTTAGGAATGGACCGCTGTTGACTATATGTGCAATAATAATACTCTATAATGATGGATGTAATGTAAAGCAAGTCAGGCATTACAGGACATCGTTATCTGGCTTTGTTTGAATTAGAAACTGAGACATTGTTTTTTTATTAAAAAGGATTTTTAAATGTTAGTTAGAGTTTTTCCCTTCGTCTCCTCGGGCACAGTTGCTAATACTGCTCATGCTAACTCCTCAGCTTCCCCACATTATTATACACAAGCTGTTGCAGCTGTCAGAAATGTAAAACGCTTCACTTCCTGTATGACAGTGGATGATTTTGCAAGGAAAAACTTACCAGACACCAGGTGTTTTGAATAGCAAAACCTCTCGTGAATTAACTATTGAATAATAGATGTGCTCAGTTATTCAGAGAATAGTAAACACATATTTAACTTTTACACTGGCAACTGAAGGCAGACCTTTCACGATATACCATCTACAGTGGACACATAAATCGGAGTTCATTGGAGTATTTATTGAGATTTTTACAATGGTAAAGTGTGTGAACTTAAAATAAAACCATCCAGCATTTTTCGATATGATAGGATAAGATAGTTTCCAAAAGCTTATTCCACCAGGGAATGCATGACATGTAAAATATATAATACATTTCGCATTGTATCTCAATGGAGAAACATATTAAAGCTGTTTGATGCTATTCTCCAACGACATTGGAAATTAATTTGCATGCAGTAGAATTTCCTCCTTTAATCAACACTGTTAAATAGCTCATTGTGATGACATCAGACTGATATCATTACAGCTGCTTTACATACACTGGACTAATACGATGTTGCACTTGCAGATTGTGTGAAAATGAACCCGTCATGTCTAAATGATTCTGACTGCAACAATAAACTGTGGGCTTATTTGGCTAAACTATGTTATGGTGTCGGACCGGAAATACATGCTGTTATGCAAACAGCAAGTGATGAACAGGATGTGACCAAACAGACAAACCCACATCGACTTGGAGCCAAAAAAAGACAATCCCCTTTAAAGACTATTTGAACTGAGACATGTTTCAATCCTGATCCCCAAATGTCTGTTTTCACATGACCAAAGTCCCATATTTTCCCAAACCTCATCTGCTGAGAGTGGTGAAATGAATATAAGTATATTTACTCAAGTAACTTAATGGTACTTACTCACTTCCATGTTATGCTACTTTAAACTTTTCCTCCACTAAAATTCAGAGGAAAATATTACAATTTCTACTCAACAACTTTTATTCGACCAGTTTTTTGACATACAAAAATAACATATGCTATGGTATGATTCAGTTATATATTACCAATATAAGTCTCTAAAATTGGCTCCATATTGACCAGCTTTAGCATCCAAAAGTAAGTTGGTGATAAAACATATGTATGATGTAGATGTAAAAATATTATACATTTTTAATTCAGGGTGTAACTTGTAATGAAGTTTTATGGACCATAGTAGTTCTACTATTACTTCAGTAGGATTGGAGTACTTCTTCCACGATTATCTGCTGATGAAGACTAAGAGATATTTGAGAGCTCAAGTTGGTGTTTGTCATGATCAATAAAGAACTTTTACAATCACTCATGGTTGTTTATATTTGTATCTCATTTTACTGGTGAATGGGAACAATGGAAAGTCTCTAACAGATCATAATTAAAAAGGAGCAATGTTTGACTTCATGAATTGAGAAAAACATGCATCTCCAGAACATGAGCTGTTTTGAGATCTGTGCCATATTCTTTTTCGGATAATCCCATGCGTTAAAAGAAGTGAAAGAATTGTCCCAACACCTAACGAAACGCTCAATTCTTCAGTTATTCTGAGGAAATGTTAATCACAGAATTTCCTGCTGTTCTTCTTACTGAAACAATGAATCATGATGGATGTTATTCTACCTGCGGTCAACAACAGTAACTACTTTAGAAAATCTTATACTCTGTTAACAGAAATCCTCCTGAGAGCACGACGTGAGTCAACAGTCTATGATCTTCTTTTATCTGAGTCTCCTTGGAAAACTAATGATGTCCTCTCGTGCTCATCTCCTGCTCATCCTCCACAACTGACGAGGTGGAAGCCGACAATGCAGGAAAGCTGATGAGTATGCAAATGACTGGAGAGAGAGAGAGAAAGAGAGAGAGAGAGAGAGAGAGAGAGAGAGAGAGAGAGAGAGAGAGATGATAGCAGAGAGGCAGTAGGGGTGATATGTGTCTTTTGATGATGTCATGCATCCTAGCGTCCAGGGTGACAGCGGCGGTGGTAACGGCCTGAGTCAGAGGATGACATCAACGCAACAAGCTGTCAGACAGGTTGTGAAAGGGCTTAGTTTCACGGTCCCATTGTCCTCTGGTTTAATGCTGTTATTCAGACTGCTACCGGCCTTACCATTTGTTAATCTGACCTAACACACTGTTAAACACAGGACAAAGACACACAAACAGCAAATTTAAAGGCCAGCATAGAGGGGGGAAAAAAGGCCAGCAGCGAAATGTCAGCCTGTAATACACCATCACAGCTTTTTGAATACAAAAGAAGAAGCAAACAGTTTTGCGTTAGGTCAGGCAATAAAAATTCACGAGCAGAGATTGAGCTAAGCTTAAATTGATTAGCTTGGTGGTTAGCATCTATATCATAGACAAACAAATAGTATCCAATAGAAGAAGTCTGGTCATAGTGTATGTTTGTTGTCCAATATCCCACAAACAATGATTGTCTGTCTAGCCAAAGCCTGATAGACTTCCATTGTTTTCCCAAAACTATTAATCTTACACATCAAAGAGCCACTATGTTGCACTGGGTGACATGTTCCTTCATCACAATGAACAGGAGCACTGTAGTTTATTGTGAGGAGATCTCCTGACCGTCCTGCTGCCATACTTATACTGCACAAAATGTGTATTGATCCACGATTGAAAATAATCCCCTTTTAAAGTCACTAATTACTCCGCTTTGAATAACATCACTACAGAGACCAGCTGTTGCAAATAGAAGTATATATTTGTGTGTTGTTTTTGAGATTTACTTCTTTAATTATAATTAATGGGCTTAAGGCTGCAACAGACAGGGTAAGGAATTCAGAAAATATCAACTCTATTTGTAGTTTTGGTCTTTAAATGTGAATTATTACTAATAAAATATATGTAGAATATCTCAAAACTTATCCTTGAAGATAAGGACAAGGATATCATCAGTTCTTTGAGCTAAGTGCTAACGTTAGCCTGCTTACATTCTCACAACCCCAATGCTGACATATTGGTGTTTTGGTGTAATGTGTCCCATTTCAGTTAGGCGTTAGGGCATGCTAACATTCGCTAATCATCGCTAAACACAATGTCCAGCTGAGGCTGATGGAAATGTAATTTGTTTTGCAAAGCAAAGTAGTTGATGATGATGAAAAAGTTGTGGATCAATCAACAACTTTATTACAATTTGTCGTGATGGTCACAGATTTCAAGACAATCCAGTAGTTTCTCTCAAAACAACAAGTGTGAACCTCATAGTGAAATAGGATCACCAAAGTAATTTAAATATAAATATATAAATAAATCAGAATGACAAGTTTTACGTCAGTTATATATTATTGAGAAGTTCAACCATATTATCTCTAGAAACCGACATTCAGGGGTGAGAGGAAGTGTTGATTGGAAGAAGGATGAGTAAAGGTGGAAATGTTGAGACTGGCAGATGGAAACTCTCCAGCTCCCACATTCAGTCAAAAGGCACCAGGCTTTGTTTTATTTTCCAACCACACAATCCTCCACCGTAGACGCCTGGTGCGCTGACAAACAAGGCTTCTTTGGGGTCAAGCTCATTCATTGCTCACTGTGCTCACACAGAATTACAGATAAGTACAACATGAGTCAGTGGGCACATGAGTCAGTGCGGTGTGTAGTTAACAGGTTGATTTCAGGAAAACCGCTTCAAAGAATCGTTCTACGTACATGGTACTATTATACCTGTACAGTGTAAAACTCATTTGGAGACTGCAGGTTTTTAGAAGTGAGTGTGTGGGTGCGTTAGTGGATGATATCACCTCTCAAACTGTATAAATATCCATTATGCTTTCTTAAAAGAGTAGGAAGCAAACATCTTAGATTACATGTTTACTGAAAACTACTCATTATCCTCCTTTGTGTAGTCAAAACACTCTTTTAGGAGTAGAAAAGGGCATGCATACATTCACAGATGATGTCATGTGGATTCACACAAAAGAGGCCCACATGTTGAGGAATTCAAGTTTGACTCTTCCGCACTTTTAAGTCTGAAATGAAGACGTCAGCTACTTATTATGTTGCACTTGACTGGAGTGCCCCCTGCAGGAGAGGGCTATAATGACTCGATTATGTCAATACTTTATTTATGTGTCACTTTCCAAACAAGGTAGATCACAGTTAAAAATTAAATAAATTAATCAATATTTCCTTACATCCCTAAGTATATTTCTAACCTCAACAAGAGTTAAACTCATGTCTCTGGTCACATGATGAATGGAAGTTCAATATTTAATTTCTTTGCTCAGTTTTAGGTCTCTACGGAATCATGAAAACAATATCTAAGCAGCTAAAGGATCCAGTGTGTTTGCTAACTGTGTCTCGTCTGCTCCTTGATCCTGAGCAGATGAGGTACAACGAGTTCATTTGAATTTTATCTTCTGAAAACTTACGACTTTCTGTCTTGACAGGAAGTAAGGTTTGGGCAACAAAAGCATAGTTGAGTTTAGGAAAAGAGCCTTGGTGAAGTTACCTTGACTGACTAATGCGACAGTATCGACTCATGTGACCAGGGCGTGTGAGTCATGAAAGTCATGAGACTAACGAAACGAGGACTCACATGAGTAATGATTGACGTGACAAAATTACAACGTTTACTTTTAATTTGTGCACGAGACAAGAACAACAATCTCCGTTGTTTGCTTGACCCATCCCACTGTCTCACTCTACGACACCAGTCAGCAGTCACCTATTTTTTCAAAGTTAGACTCATTTTTTTGTAAAGAACATAAATCAGAACACATTTTCAATGACCACACACTGCACACCCCCCTTACACATTTATATATTATACAGGATGTCCGGATCCACTGGAGATGTGGAAATTGTAGGACCTGTGTACCTTCACTCTGTCCTCCTTTCTGGGCCTGCTTACAGTGTGTGTGTGTGTGTGTGTGTGTGTGTGTGTGTGTGTGTGTGTGTGTGTGTGTGTGTGTGTGTGTGTGTGTGTGTGTGTGTGTGTGTGTGTGTGTGTGTGAGTGAACATACAGGCCTGTCAACTCTTCCTATACAGGGATGTGAAAATAAGCAGGAGCATCACTTATATCTTGCTTATAATTGATTTTTAAAAAATTCTATAAAAAATATAAATAAATAGCACATTAATTCATACATGTGATCTAAAAAAGGTAAAGGGCAAATATCAACCCTTTATGCTGTTTATATTGCTTGTAATTGGGATGAAGTAAACGTCTGTTGAGTATTTTAACATCAAATTGTGTGGATGTGTTGAACTAAAAACTTCAAAATGCAGCAGGACCCGCAAACACTGGCTCAATAACAAAAATATGAACGCCACACAAGGGTTAATAATGTCGCCGGTGTGTTTACATTGGAGTTATTTGAAAGTGTGGCGCGTCTGTATCAGACATTGAGGGGAACCGACCAACGCATTTGATAAGTTGAGTGAGACCAGGTTGGTTCTACACTATGAGCCACGCTCCCACATTACACATAGTCATTTGACTAAATATAAAAAAAAGATTAGAGCAGTTTTAATATAGGATTCAAAACACTCCAACAGAGGTTGCCAATAACAATTCGATGAATTGAGCAAAAGCTCCCCAGAGATATTCAACTCAAGCAGAAATGCTTTCCTTTGTTAAAATATTCACTTCTAGATGCAATATTTAATTCTGATTCAAACCACCCAAAATACTGTCGCGCTAACCACAAAAAAAAGGTATGATCTGTAGATTGTGTCACAGCTGTCGTGCCTTTCTTAACAATTGATGCCTGCCTGGAATTTCTGTCTTGCTTCTTTCTTCAGATTTCAGATCATTCACGTTTTTTTCCCCACTTGTGCTCAGTTGGCTGGTCTCCACCGAGCTTGAAGGAAAGTCACAACATTCAGATTGCCACTTATCACACTCAGGCACGCAAGAAATTAAACCTCCATAGCCTTAGGTGAATGCTCGGTTGGTCAAGGCATTTTGCATTTGGGAGTCATTACATGGCTGTTCTGCACCGCTTGTCCTCAGCTCGGTTGGGCGGGGGATGCAACTGTGTGCATGAGCAACATTCCAGGTCCCAAGTAATTATCTGTGATTGTCCCATCCCAAGTGACAATATGAGATCAGACGTAAATATATGTAGAGGAAGAGCTGTTTATTCCATTCCTCCATGGATTAAATAGAGAAGTCTTAGGAGTCAAGAGGATCAGTTTGCTCACCAGCCTGAACTCTCCTCACAGTGGGTGCACAGCAGTGAAAGCTCCTGGTCTTTGGCACATGCACAGAGCTGAGCGTCGTCTCCCCAGAAATCAGCTCAGTCTTTATTCTCCTAATACATTATTGAAAGCTATTTTTGCAGCTGCACTCCAAGAACAAAGAGGTATTGCAGTTGTCACTTTCAACTTTACAGACAGAATAGGGAGGATATTTTGGGACTTTTTTTCCTCGTCTTTTTACCTCTCCCTGAAGTTCCCCAAGACTTGACTGACTCCCCTCGAGCATTTTTTGTCGTAGCATCTGCCAGTGATGAGTGTGTTGTAAAGGCTTTTGTTATCAAGCTGTTCAAAAGGGCCATCGAAGGCTTGGAATACACCCATCCCACACTGGCTATTTTGCACCAAAGCAAATGTAATTATGATAAGATTTAAAGCTGACTTCTGTAGGGTTTTCATTCATAAGTTTTATTCTTGTAGTTTGATCTCCAGTTGCATTTTTAAAGATGATTTGAACTGCATGTTCTCCTGTTTTATCTCCTTCCTGCTTGTAGCATGCAGCACTGGCGAACACATCAGTATGTTAAGTCCAAATTGCATGGTTGAATTATCACGCTTTCTCCCTCTTTTCCCTCCACGCTCAAACCACACCAGACTTCAAATGTCCTGCAGACTTACTGAGATGTTACACTGTCACTCTGCGAGTCTGGATTTTAGGTTACAAATCCTCAGAGCCCAGCAGACCAACCAAGCGAGACCCTGAGTCACCAACTGCAGCGTGTGTGTGTGTGTGTGTGTGTATGTGTGTGTATGTGTGTGTGTGTGTGTGTGTGTGTGTGCTAGGAGAGGAGGAAGTGAGACTGTAAGAGAAGGGAAAACTCAATTAATGTCAGCCTCAACACAACAAAGCAAAATGCAGGGTACCTTGATGCAGGCATTAGATTAAAACATCTCTCTTTACACTATTTTTTTTTCTTTCTCTGTAGCAAATAGATTCAGTTTGTAACCTGTGCCAATGATTAATTACACTACAATTATTGTGCTTGTCAGTTTACGGTGGGCTGAGGCCTAAGACGCTCCCGGAGCGAGAGGAGGTATTAAGGGCCTGTTAGAGTAATCAAATAAGCCCACAGAGAAAGGATTTTTTTTTTTTTACCTGATAGATTTTACAGTATGTCCCATTAACCTTGGGGTGCATACCAAGATAAACATAAATCATCATCGTCTTTCCTCTTCGACTAACCGAGCTGGTGGAACCAGGGGAGCTGCTTCGTGGCCAGTAGCACCAGTGGATGTACTCAGCAGCTTGTAAATGTACAACACTCCACCTCCAATTATTCTCCCAGACTGTCAAAGTGAAAACAAGTGTGTTCAAGTGAACAGGATAAAGAAAGGTTACATCAATAATAAATGGAATGAAGCACTGCGATTTGTCAGGTGAAATATTTGCTGAATTTGAAAAGAGGTTATTTTTCCAACCAACTAAATTCTAAATGTTCCGGAAGATCTTGATTTATATTGATATATTGGAATGTACTATAACATCTAATTGGATTAAGGCTTGTCATATTGCCCTCTGCTACCTCAGTGTCTTAACCAAGCACACATGGACACTGCAGACCTTTTAGCAGCCAGGTCACCCTGCCCCAAACGCCTGCTGCCTTGAGACGGAACAATAAGCTGATGGCTGCAATAGGGACTCTTTCTGTTGCCTGTGACTCTTCGTGAGCCCTAGTTGGGTGATTACAGGACAAACTGTTTTTAGTTTCCAGGAAGGAATCAAAACCTAAGCAAACACGTCCTTTTTTTTTTTACATATTTGGTGAAAAATTTGACAAGAATCACATAAATCCAACTTAAAACCTTAACTAATGAAAGAGGTGAGGTGGTGAAGAGTTGCAAACTACAATAGCCAAAGAGAGACCGCTTTGAGGTGTCCTTGAACGGTTGGGAGGACAATACGACACAAAACAGGAGAGTCTACACTTTTAACCACTGGATAAAAGAATTTATGATTAAATGTTAAGGCGCCCTTGAGGAAGACACGAAACCCCCAACAGAGCCACTCCACAACACAGAAGAGGGAAGCGACTGCCTCAACTGTGAGCATCTGTGTTGGTGGTTAAAACATTAAAAGCGCCAGAAAATGTATGCTGTAAAAAGGTCACAACAAGGACACAATCCAAAGCAGTGACCAGCTCCTAACTCCATCCTCTTCACTGCTCCCTGAGTTTTGAATTTTCAAACGACATGTGTTATGTATTCCCAGATCCCTTCTGCAGCTGCTCCTGTGGTTGGGCAAGTGCTCTGGGCTTTGGTTTATGTAATGACTGCAAAGCAACACACACACATCCACATACAGTACGGCTCACTGAGTTGCTGCACGGCCAACATTGTGGCAAGCCGAAACAGAATCATTACAAACACTTTCACTTATTAAATTGGCCTGCTACTGGATGCAAGACTTTATTTCATTGTTGGGTCTTTAAAAGGAGAGTAAACACAGCGTTTGAAGACAAGGATACCTTCATTAGAAACATACAAAATTATCCTTTTTTATAGAAAGTATGACAAGTATGATCTCTGACCGAAGGCCCCTGTCACTCACATTCAGGGGAAAAGGACTCATACTGACGCTATTAGCAGCAACCACCTGTCTTTGGTCTGTCCCACTTACTTAAACGTATGCACATAGTGTTGCTGAAAGCTCTGTGTTGATTATTCTGGCTGGCAATAGACTTGACGAAGAGAATATCCCTCAGGCTGAGCGTGTTGTGACCTTAAAGCCCCTCCTAACAGCAGTTAAAAGGTCAGCCGAGGTCAGAATGAGACTCTGCTTCCATTAAATTGTTTTCAGAAATTACCATCAAACAAACAAACAAACACTGACATTCAAAGCCACACTGCCAAAATTAGGTCGTCATACCCTTCAGATGCAAACAAACTGAACAAGAGCTCCACATAGTGGACAATGTAGCCTGTGCCTTGAGAATGAAAAACATCAAACTCAAAGCACCAGTAACTAACATAATGGAACAAGGCTTAAAAAGAGAAATTGAGAAAATATGGACGTTAATGTTGTATCATGTGTTTGTCAGTGAAGCTAAACAATATTGAATTACTCAAAATAAAACTTGCTAAGATAAACATGTCAAAAGGCTTTTGCTCTTCATTAGGAGGCCTTCGCTGGGTGTTTCTGTTGTTTCTCCATTCTGAGAGCATCTCAGCTCCGTTCTTGGTAGAGAATTAAAGACAGATGTTGTTTTTCTCTTTGGGTTCTCCTCTCAGGTTCCCTTCACACTCGCTCCACTGGTCAGGCTGTGTATTTGAGTGTTATGTCTGTAAGAAGAAAGACATGGATACATAAAGATCTACAATACAAATTTATCCGAGAATTTCACTGTTTTCAGACCTACTAAAGTTTACTTTTGATGAAGATTTCCTTGCATAACAGGAATAATTGCATAATTGTTATCGTTACCTCAGAATAAAACATTAAAAACAAACTTCACTGTTTGCATACAGTTAGTATTTCTAGGCAAACGTGTTTGAAATTCGCAGCTAACAGTTACAGTAAACAACACAGACAGACAGACAGACAGACAGACAGACACAGACACACACAGACACACACAGACACACACAGACACACACACACACACACACACACACACACACTCTTACTTACCAGGGCAAAGGATTTTTGTCAGTGATGCCTTGACTCCCTTGAGCTCTGGGTTTTCCTCGGCGTCTTTGCTGGCGTGGAATCTTGTGAAGTGCAGCGCGGGCCACCAGTCTTTTCTTGCGGCCATTTTTTCAGCAACAGAGTTCCTCCAGTCTTCTCTGTTGTGGTACACAAATATACAGTACGACTGCGATCAGCAACCACAAGTGACTTAATAATAATAATAATACAAATACAAATAATAATAATAATAATAATAATAATAAATCCAGTGACAGAGCTTGTAGTGCTCCATCACTGTGAGCTAAACACTCAAATGAGTCACGACTGTTTGCTGTCCTGGCTCTTTAATGGTGGAATGAGCTCCCCATTGACATCATGACAGCAGAAAGTGTCAACATCTTCCATCACAAACTAAAAACATCTTTCTCGACTACACCTTGAATAAAGAAGGTAGTGCTTTAGTAGCACTCAGATGGCACTTACTGATAGCACTTTGTAGTTTGACTTTATTAAAGAAATTGTACCTTGTTGTTCTGAGTTTGTTCTCCCAGTTGATTGTACTTATTGAAAGTCGCTTTGACTAAAAGCATCAGCTAAATTTAATGTAATAATAATGTAATAATATCAAAAATAGAGCCTCTAGTAGTCCAAACTCTGTATACGTAACTGTAACTGTAGTTTTTGAATAATGGCCTTTAAAAGCTTCCACACATCCAGGTTGCTCCTCCAGCAGGCGAAGTCCAGCAAGTCCAGAACGACTCCTAAAGCTCTCTGGATGTCAGTTTCTTCATCTGAAAAACAAAAACACATCAATGATGGATGTAATGGATAAAAGCAATTTATATAAGGAGATGCAACTATGACAAAACAGGACATATCTTTATTATTATTATTATTATCAATAATAATAATAAAAATAATAATAGCAAATATTCAGAACACTACTAACACTCTTGTTGTTTCTAGTTAGACATCACTTTGTAAAAAATTACTCAAAAGTAATTAATTTGAATTGGGTGTATAATGAATTATCTGGTAAGACCTTTAGTTTAATTTAAGAATCTGCTTTTACCTGACTGAAGCAGGAGAGCGCTGTACTCCGGCATCAACTCGTGGCTTGGGACTAATAAATGGAGACTCTGCGGCATTATGAAGTCAAGTTAGATGCAGTGACATTAGACACCGAGTATTAATGTGGAACAGACTATACATATTTTAACTGTAAGGCACAACTTCTAGTAATTTGAATGCACTTTCACAGGATTCATATCTTTCTTTATAAAGTATCTCAGTATGAATGCAGTGCTTTTCTACACGGTTGTACCTTCAATTCTTTCATCAGTGGTCTTTCTGAAGCACCGTGCCGCTTTAAATACTGGTACAGATAGACATGCGCGTTGGGATTGCGTGGATGAGTGTCGCTGTAAGCGTAATCATTCAGGACATTCAAAGCCTCCTCGTGATCCTCATAGAACTCCAGCATCTGCCAAATAGAAACGACCATATTACAAAAAGTGGGAACATTGAGCAAACATGAAAGGAATATTTGAAAACATTTTTGTTCTAAAATCAAGTGCATGGAACAAACATTAAAGTGTATTGTGTGTGTAGTCTATTCTTTTACCGAAATGATTTACAATCATACAAATTGGTGCAAATGAATTGTGTTTAATGTTATAATATCAAGCATATATGTTTAATTGAATCAAGCAGTTAGGAATGAGTTCTTACCTCAACGTAACTCAGTATGAAGGGATCCCAGACGCCAGGTTGTTTCAAAATCTCCTTTAGATTCACAGAGGCCTGTCTGAAATAGTTTTGCATGTCTTGGTTGTCGCGAAGGTCATAATACTCTGAAACAGTAGGATCAGTTAATACAGACAATTAAAAGATTTTTCAAACCAAATTAAACCAGAGATAATTTAGTGACAAGATTGCACGCTCAATTAGGTTCACCTCTTAACTAGAGTAGTTACTAGGTCTGACCTATAGGTGGCAGTGTGACATCACACACACAAGCTTGCATGTGCAAAACTGATGCAAGTAAATAATAGATGCTTTGGGCGTTACTCTGTGTATCACCTTACCAGTGTTGTTGGAGTAGGTGAATTTCTTGTCACACCAGATAATATAATCGAGTAAACTCCTGTAGGCGTGGATCAGTTTAGTCTTCTGAAACTGAGCTGCTGACTCCTTCCCGTACCTCCAACTTTCAGCGACAGACAGCTGATGCTTTGCCTCCTCGATGTGACCATGATGCATCAGGTGGAATGAATGTTCCAGAGAAATCTAGAGACGCAAAGAAACAGGTCTCAGATATCTGTCACTAATGTAAACAAAAACGTGTGCAGTCATGTCTACCAGCCAACATACCATCAGGAAATGTCTAACTCCTGAGTGTTTCATCCGTTCATAGATGTTGTTGTAGTCCTCCATCTTTGACTTGGGGTGATTGTGAAGGATCTCAGCGCTCATTCTCCAAATGACCTGGTGTTGAAATTTTTTTTAAAAAGAGAGTAAATATCAAGTACGTGGAAATCTGGGTAGTGTTTTATCAAATTGCTCACATAACTATTTATATCAATTATTTATAAATATACTATTTCAAATCTTTGCCAATTTCTTTTTTTTTCTAGATGACTGTGAAATAGAATAAAGTTTCATTTTTAGAAGAAGGGCTTTTGTTGAAACTTTTGAAAGGAATCAAAATACTGTCTGCACATGCTGTGCATTAAGTGAACTCATGTGTAACGATTATGCTACACAAAAATATACCAACACAAAAAAACAACATACCTCTTTATACTGCTGACTTGCACCAATGGTTGGGTCCTCTAATATTTGTGGGTAACAAGCCATGAATTCTGCTGCCGCTTGCCATCTATGATGCAGCAGGGCTTCTCTGATCTGCTCCAGACATGCTCTGGTACTCCGGTGAAACCCAGTTTCCCTTGATGTCTCTTCAGATAAAAAAAGTTATTATTTTATGATGAACTCATTTGTGCTAAACATTACTAACTATTATATGTTATATAGCTCGACTAATTGGTTCCTGAAAGTCAAAAAAATCTATATTGACATTCAATAGTGTAAAAAAAATGATAATAACATATTATCTAATAGTCTTCTTTTTTTTTTACATAACAGACTAACTTTTTCCATAATAATCCTATAAATTATTTGACTGAAATTCTGATTTAATTGTTTAGTAAATTATACTGATTGGAAGACTTTTTAGCTGAAAAATAAACTTCACAGTGTTTCTGGTGCGACAATAATTCTGAATTACTTCTAACATATCTTTCGAATGGAATTTTTGTTAATTATCAGCCAACATATTCACTGATGACAATATGTCTGTATTTGTCTGATCAGCTCTAATGGATTTTATATTGGAAACGGAACAACTTACCTGCAAGCATGGGATAAACCACATGGAGATTTGATTTCTCTTTTGAAGAGTTGTCTTCTGAGGAATAGTTGTCATCCTCTAAGTCGTCAAGGGGCCCTAGGTCATTTTGCAAGTCATCCATAATGATCACAGCACTCAAACTCGGTGAGACAGCTGCCCTTTATCACGCGCTCTGATGCTCAGTGTGTAACTCACCTGCAGAAATAAAAACATTGTTGTGTTGAGCCACTAAACTTACTTACAAGACATGAAAGTAGCAAATTGCCATAAGCCATGTCTGAACAATTAGTTTAACTATTGATTAATCATTTTATTTTCTTAATTAATTAGCTTGTCGTTAAGGTAACAGGGAGAACTTTAAAAAATCCGAATCCCGAATATTTATAATATACTATAGTGTTAGACAAGTAAAAGCAGCAATTTCTTAGATTTAAGAAGTTATAACATGCACCACCAGTTTCGCTTGATGACTTAAACGATTATATGATTAACGTTATACAAATATATTACTTGTCAATCAACTAATCGTTTCAACTCTGTAACCAACTGCTGTTGTAATTAAGGTGTCATGTTAGACAGATAGATTACAGATGGACGCACACCCGTGCTCGTCTTGGTTTGTGCTCATTTACACTTCAGTTCTTGTAAAACAAAGTTGGATGAGTTCCTACCTGCTGAGACGTGAGAATAACGTTGCGCGGGTGTTTCGTGCCGATGCTAATGTCACAGCTAACATTCACCTGTACCGGTGAGCAACCATTGAGATAAAGTACAGGGTTTATACTTTGAATCTCCGCTGTTGCTGAACAAATCTATATTAGGCGGTGTCTTCTATGTAGCTTAATATGACTTCCACATGTTGTTAACTATTCGCCACTGTGCTCTTCGCGCGATAAGGAAGTGGAGAGAAAGGCTCCACGCTGATTGGCTGAAGGGACCGGAAAAGGCGGGGCACAGAGCTTCTTTTTGTTTTTTTATTCTGGTAATCTGAGGTGAAGTGATGTGACAAGCGATTCGTGTGTCACAACCAGGGCTTCGCTGTATGCTATTTCTGTCTCACACCTGTTGTTCAAAAGTGTTGTTCCACCTTGATATTTATAATGTATACTATCTATCTATCTATCTATCTATCTATCTATCTATCTATCTATCTATCTATCTATCTATCTATCTATCTATCTTGAAGTGGTGTGAGCAATATCAAATATTAAATATATCAAAGGTTTTGTTAATGATGGCTGTTAATGGCATGACAATGATCTTTTATTGATATTTTTAAAGTCAATTTGCAAATAAGATCTATTGTTTTGAAACAAATGTTGGCAACATGTATTCTCTTACATTTTGTGATTGGCATCACATTTTGATTTTCCATTTCAATATTAGTTTACAGATTTCTTATGATGTTTTTTCCCATTTTCCCAACAAGCTGCCTTTTTCCATCTGCTATCTCATATAAATATGTTTTGAAAGGGTCTCTGTCGAGATTTACTGTCATTACAGTGCACCTGCAATCCTCTGAGTCTCTTAAAACAGTTGTTGTTGTTGTTGTTTGCAGATGTATCGGATGACTCCAGAAGAAGCTGCACCCCTGAACGATGGTTGCTGATTCCTTGTGCAGTTTCTCGTTTGCCACTGCATCGGTGTGGCATCGTTTCTCAGCAGCCACATCCCAGCCCTATATCCTGTGTAAACCTATCCGAGCCTCCACCCAGCCGGATCTGATCTGCTGACGTGTCGGCTCCTTCAGCTCCCAGTGCTCATGCTCCAGAGGCAGAGGCGAAGCCAGTCAACAAAACTGCCAGCATGGCAGCAAAACACTTCTACCGACAGGGATTTTTATTACTTTTATTTAATTTTATCTCCACCGCAGCCTTGGAAAAAAGGTTTTCCGACTTTAAGAGATGCGCCGATGAGGAGTGCAGCAGTAAGTTCTCTGTCAGGTTGTAACTACTAAGCTCATCGATGGGATGCGATCTTCCCACATCAGATGCCACCGCTAGCCATAAACTGCGCCTTATCTCCAGACCTGTTGCCAGTCGATATGTGCGACCTGAATAAACCTGTTGGCGGTTCCGTGGCCGCGAGATGCTCTTTGAAATCAGTGCACGCTCATGTTAATAACATGAGTTATTAGCTTATTTTGTGTGTGTGTTTGGGCTTAGGGGGTCATTCGTTCACACGTCGTCCGGAGAGTTGGCCGGTTGCCTGGTAGCTCCGGCCTGCCCTGCTGGCTGGCTACTGGGGGCTAATGTTAGCAGCTAGTTAGCCGCCGGCTTCTGGCACAGATTTTGCTAACTGTTTGAACGTTGCTGACGTTTGACACGCGACTGTCAACGTTAGTAATCACGAGTTAACAAAGTGCAGCTGGCGTTTCCTCTTATTGTTGAGACACACTGGCTGTGGCTGCTCCTTCTCCTTTATTAAAGCTAATGCTACTCTCGTCACAGACTAACGCCACTCTTTACCCGGTCAATTTAAATGAAGGTTACTGTTCATGTCTGTGGTGCTTTCTATCCCAGGGCTGTGTGTACAGCCGGAGGGCACTGTTACAGCTGCTGCTGTTATTGTTCATCTGTAAAAATCAAATCACCCAACTGTTAGCTAATTGTTGACTGTAGCCTTACAGTTAATGGTTATATTGAACACTTATCGCGATTGTTTGGAGTCATAAAACAGTAAAGATAAGTCACTAGAAGATCAATTAAGTGTTTTAAAATCAAAGAGACTTAAGACAGGACTGAAAGTCAGGATATATGTTGGTAATACATTGTCATGAACACAACTTCACTCTTTGCCATCTCATTTTAAGTTAATCAGTTTCAGTCATTTTGCTTTTAAATGTTGATGTCGTCAAGCTGAAACAATTGGTGGATTGATAGAAAAATAAGTCAATTTTAAAAAATCAGCTGATTCCAGCTATTGAAATGTGAATATGTACTGATTGTGTTGCTCTATAGACAAAACAAGACATTTTAATATGTCTACTGACTGTCTACATGAACCAAAGGGGGGAGGGAACAGCCTACGAAAATCTATGAAAATAGTCTGCCAGCATTTAGGAGTTTAGAAAGAGCACTATGTGAATGATAACCTATTGATAAAGCTCATATTTCTGAAACAATTATAATTCTTCCTATTTCTTTTTCACAGTGCTTCTCTGCCGGGGAAAAGCTATCAAAGATTTTTCGGGACCTGACTGTCGGTTCCTGAAGGTCAAAAAATCAGAAACTATCTATGTATACTACAAACTGTCAGGCAGAAGGGCCGACATATGGGCCGGAAGTGTACGTATACTCTTGTTCAAATTTAGTCAGAGATGGATAACATACAGCTTATGCTATGCTGTTAAACACCTCAACGTGTTCTCTTTTTTATTCCTTCTTGTATGTTTCAATAGGTTGGAAGTCACTTTGGTTATTTCCCAAACGACCTTCTTGCAGTGAACCACCGTTATACTGACAAAGAAATTGAAGTTCCAGCAGAGGTATGAACATAATTTTCTACTAAGTGAATCAATCAGACATGTACAAATGTTGCAAATACTCTTGGATGTTTTTTTATTTTTTATTTTTTTTTAATGTCTTTTCAGGAAACAGATTTTGTCTGTTTTGACACTGGATTTGATAAATTTGACAACTACGACATAGATTTACTGTTAGGCTCTTTGCTGGAGGAGAATGATGAAGAAAATAACATTACATCTGACCAAATTCAAACATCAGAGAATGAGCAGAAAGAAACACAGCCATCAGCAGAAGAGGCGACTGAGCAGCATGATAACTCTGAGGACCTTGACGACATCCCAGAGGCTCAAAGTGCCTCTTCACCTGAACTTGGTGTGGCAGCTGCAACACCTTCTCCAGAAGTAGAACAGTCTGATACAGCAGCTACACCTGGTGCTCCTGAAGGAGCTGCAGAACACACACAAGTAGAGAAGAACAAAGTATTGTCCAATATTGAAAACGTGCCAGAAAAGCGTGAAACCAAAGAACCAACCACTTACTCTCAAGTAGTATCTGTACCTGAAGAAAATTTTGCTTCGGAAAACGAACCAATCACAATTTCTGAAGGAGCGCAAATCCCTGAGTTAAAAACAACCTTTGGAACAACTTTTGACGCCGTCACCACCGAAGACGAAATCACCAAGAACGTCACCCCGTATGAGGAGGAGGAAGGCGAAGATGTGGAAAATCATCCCAAAGAAGATGTGGATGTCATAGCAGAAACTCCATTGCTGTCTTTTTCTAAAGAAACCATAAACACTCCAGCATCAGATTCTCTCATAAAGCATAATACAGCAGCTACACCTGGTGCTCCTGAAGGAGCTGCAGAACACACACAAGTAGAGAAGAACGCAGTAGTGTCCAAGATTGAAAATGTGCCAGAAAAGAGCAAAACCAAAGAACCAAGTACTCACTCTCATGTAGAATCTGTACCGGAAGAAGATTTTGCATTGGAAAACGAACCAGTCACAATTTCTAAAGGAGCGCAAATCCCAGAGTTAAAAACAACCTTTGGAACAACTTTTGACGCCGTCACCACCGAAGACGAAATCACCAAGAGTGTTACTCCGTATGAAGAGGAGGAAAGCGAAAATGTGGATAATCAACCCGAAGAAGACGTTGATGTCATAGAAGAAACTCCATTGCTGTCTTTTTCTAAAGAAACCATCAACACTCCAGCATCAGATTCCCTCATAAAGCATGAAAGTCCTCCGACTACACATGATGAGAAACCAGAGGTTGCGGAGGAGAAAACCGTGTGGACATCAATTGGAGATGCGGTTTTTTCAGTTGTCTCTGGGGGAAAGCGGACAGCACAAGAAGTGAGTTCAGAAGAGGACGATGACGAGGATGAAGAAGCCGTTCCAACAACCCCTCCGAGTATTGTGGAAAAAAAACAACTAATATCTGTAGAATCATCTAAAGAGCCTAAGAACATAGAGCCAGCCTTGTTTAATGGTGACAATGAGAGTGATGCAGATGTGATCAGACCTCCGGACGCTTCAGAGGAAACTCTCAAACCAACTGGTGTGCCGGTTCACCATCAAACAGAAGCATCTACAAGACCAGTGGATCCGGTATCACAATTTGATACTTCTGCCATTCATAAGGCTCAAAACACGGATGATAAAACAACAGATGAACCCATTGAGCATGAAGAAGATGAGGATGAGGAAGAAGAACAGGAAGAACAGGAAGAAGAAGAAGAAGAAGAAGAAGGGGAACTAGAAGATGACAACGACGTGTCTAAAGATTCAGAGGTTAATAATGATAATGACAGTATCGTTGTAATGGAGCATAGTGAGGATTTGGACAATGAATTAGACGAAAACGAAGCGGTGCCAAATCTAGAATTAGCTGGTACCGAAACAGAAACACAGCAAGACCCTATCACTGAGGAGACAGAATCCGATGTGAAAGATGATGAAAAGACAGCTGATGAAAGCCTACCTTATCACACACATGACCACTTAACGATCAATTTAGAGAGAAATAACAGTCAACCAGAATTATCTGTGGAGGGACCGGATATTCAGATGGAACATCTTTCAGATGAAGAGGAAAAAGAGATACAGGACAAGAAAGAGGGGGAGAAAGAAGAATTACTTGATGATGAAAATGCACTTTCTTTCTTGCAATCTGACAACAAAGGCACTGAACCCTTCCCTGAAACAGCTCGGCCCACTGCACCGACTCCAGAGCCAGAATACAGCGACAGCGTGATGAGACTGACTCTGCTTCGAGACCATTTCACAGTGGAGAACATGGAGAAGCTCCAAAAGCTTCTGGGTCTCATGAATCTATTCAAAGTGGAGGCCATGTTTTCAGACCTGGATATAGAGTTGCAGGCTACCTCTCACACAGGTACTACGCAAGACATTGAAAGTGCACTTGAGGCCTCCGAAAACGCCATCCTAGACGAGGTGGAGAAGATGCTCGATAGCCGGAAGCTGACAGGCAGTTATGACCAACATGCAGACACAGGCAGTTTGGACGAGGAGACTGAAATACTGGATGACTTCCAGGAGCTCGCATTCAGCCTGCGACAGAAGTATTCTACTGCCAGTGACAGCACGCCTTTGGCCAAAGAAAAAGCATCAGGTATTAAGAGTTTTTTTTTTTATTGGAGTTTTTAGATAAAGGTTTTAGGTCTGTGGTTGTCTTTTGTCTGTAATGAAGATGACAATTTTGTTTTCTTTTGTTTGACAGATGTGATGTAGCCTAGAGCTCAAATACAGATTTAAAACAGTTTCACTCCAGTTGATTGTACCAGCTCTAGATCAAATATGTTTGATGGGAACCCGAATTCCACCACCCAGAAAATAAATAACATCCCCTACCAGGACGACCATCCAGAAATCTTTTGGACATACCTGGAAGATGACCTCCTTGACTAATCTCTCATTGTTCATGTGTTTTTGCTGTAGATGAACACAGATTACAAGTAAAAGAAGACATACCCCACATTGTTGAGGAAGACAAGGTTGACGGTGTCCCTGAGCCTGAGAGCGATGACAACCTCACAGTAACTGAGCAAGAGGAAAGGCCAGCAGAGACTAAAGAAGACCCGATGGTTTTGGGCGAGGCACACAGTGGGCCGGACGTCAGTGTGGAGCATGGTGGCGGACACTTTAATAAGAACAAAGACAATCAGCTTATCTTCAGTGCATCAGATGAGATTCAAGAGGTCCCTCAAGCCACCCCGGAGAATCCCTTAGAAATGGACCTTGGTGTCGAGGTTGAGCCCTCGCCTTCAGGTTGGTATTTCATGTCTGTGAAATGTTATTTATTTCAGCTTCTTAAACCTTGAAACAATAGTTGCTCACTTGGCTTCAATTCTGAAGGCGTTTCCTTAGATTTAAAGATTACTGTTACTTTTTGCCAAGCCCTCACCTTACTCTTATTTTTTTTAATCCTTTCTATTTGTGGCACAATGAACCCCAGATTTTAGCACTTTGGACTTTAGGTTAAAAAGATCATTCTTAGGATTGGCAAATCATTCCAAGTCATAGATAAGTCTGGTTTCGTTCTTTCCTTGATTCACCTGGTTTTGGAGGAATTGTTTGATGATCATGTGATACTTTGACTATTTTGAATGTATTAAATGACAAACTGTAATGGAATATATATTTTGTTTTACTTTGTCTCTCCATATTGCACATAACCTAACTAACAAGCAAGTTTTGTTCCTCCAGGTTCTTTGGACTCCGTGGGACCTGTGTCTGAAATTCACGAAGAAGAAATAGGATTATTTTCAACTGTGATGGTTTACATGGGCTGCATCCTTTTGATGATCAAGGGAAAAATTGTGGAATGGACAATTGAGGCAAGTCTAAGAATTGTATCTATTGCATTTACACATCAAGCATTTATCTTCTCAACATTGGCTCCCTCTTACTTCAACCATCCCCGAAACCAGTGGTTCCCAACCATCAAGCTGTGGACCAGTACCGGGTCTCAGTGAATAGAAAAATATATAATTTGATAGAAAAGGTACTACTGCAATAATTACTAAAGATTTGGCAGAGTTGGTCTGTTTTACCTTTTTCCTTGGTGATCCGACAGGCCCAGAACACACGTGGTCGGTCAGTCTGCAAGGGTATTGCATATTTGAAAATAGTCCCTACAACAAAAAAAGTTGTGGGACACTGAACTGACAAAAATACGGTCACAATCTCAGTAGGCCTTCTCACTGTATAAATACAATTTAATGAATTTAATGAAACAAATGATCAAATACAGGTCTCATTTAACTGCAGTTCAAACGTTTTTACTTGCATTCTCCTGCACTGACACATTTAGACAGCACGCAGATCGATTTCGGCACAAGTTGTCGGCGATTACATGGTGAATATTGGAAGTCAAATGTCCGATTGTGCCTGAACGTCCCACGGACCTCCCCCCTGTCATGTTGACTGTCGCGGTGGATGCTGAAGTTCAATACAGCCGGAGCTTAGCTGACCACTAGCACAACCGGCGGGCCTTGTTTGGGCAAACATTTATCATAAATACAATGAATTGCGGGCTATCAAATTAATTTAGGTTCCTAACTGCGTTTTGTGCTTTGAGTTTTAGCCCATATTTGAACCTCCAGCTCAGACAGTTGTAGCCTGCCGGGGTTGATTTGTGACAGTGAATGCGACACGACGACTCCTCTGTTATTGCCGCTAGCAAACTGTTGTTGCCAAGTCCTTCCCCTCGTCTCAACTAACTAGCTGACGTTGTCACTTTTTGTAACGACGTGGTGTGTTGTTTTTTACACGCCGAGGACTTTACCGGCTGACTTCCATTGCCGTGAGCTTAATTGTCCGGTTTACGTTGAGGGACATTATAACGCGGACGTGCTAGCAAGCTAATAGCTGTCAAACTAGCATACCGTTGCTCCTGCTAGTTCCGTTTGTGTTTCAAAGACGAGTATGGAGAGTGATATTTCACCCAGGCCTGTAATGGAGCCGGATCACGTCTACCTGTATGTTCTAAAGCAGCTGCACCATGTAAGTGGACATTTGAGCTCAGCCGCGCGTGAAGAGTATTCATGACGCTGTCCTGGACTGCTGACGTGTTGATGAGCATTTGGCTGACTGCACATCGACTTCAACGTTATAACTAAAGTTTCTCCTGAATGTACTCACCAAACCTGACGCAGTTGCCTCTTTTACGTTGCCATACTATCTTTAATGTCAACCTGGGTCTTCTTGCATCTTGTTTTCTGTGTAGTTTGGAGTTTAAGTGAAACGTAGTGTGGTTAAAGTCTTTATTTTGTGCATTGCTATAGTGAAAAGATGCAATTAAAGTGAGTGAAATGAAGCTTAATCCTGTGAGGCAACGTGCTGTTTAAATGTATCTGTAATCTCTCTGTTTCAGGAGTGTGTTTGTTCCTGTCTGAATTGCCACATGCTCAGTTCAAAGGTTTCTCTGGGTTTGGAGCAATAGGAAGAGTTCTTAGTATGACTCAACCTTTAATGAATTAGTACATTTATGGTCTGTTTTGACGCCCGATATATAATTAGTCAGCCAAACAACCATTGCATGATAATTTATTTTACTGTAAATTAAAGAACACCTGGCTGGCTCATATTTGTAAAATTGCCAGTGTCTGATTTTGCAAGGAGCAGGTGAAAGAAACAGTGTAACAGCAACCCTTTTATAAAACACTCAATATTACCCAGTTTAATACTTTCTTTTTCGTCCAACAATCCTTGGTTGTGGTATTAGGACAATACTTGGTATATTATTGTTTATGCTCTTAACCTCTCGACAATCTTTCCTATCAGTGGTGTGATTAAAGTAACGGATCACACATTTCTTTTGTTCATTACATTTTGGTGAATGAATACACTGTATATCAGACTAGGGGTACTTGTAAATAGTACATTATAATCTACTTTAGGCCTCTAGCCACAGCGTCTCGCTGTGCTTTGGCAAATATTGACTTACCTTCTGTCTTTATTTTTAGTCTCAATGTGGTATTATTCACATGGTAAGAAGAGAGGGTATCCCCCCCGTCAGGTATTATGCCTTGAGACATTGACCTTCTATCTTCAAAGGTTATGTTAAACCAGCTTTATTTGATCATTCTGCCATTCCTTACTAATTTAGTTGTGTTTGTGTGCCATCAGGTGATTTCATTGCTGCCAGAAGAGTGGAAGCCAGGGGAAACCTTGTTTGGTTGTCCTTGGCAAGCTGTGGTCATCACTGCTTTGATTGGAGTAGTGACCTTCACCCTCTTCTTCTGGAGGACCGTGTTGGCAGTAAGTGTTGTAACATTGCTGCTCTCATCTCTGCTCAAATGATCTGCCCTGTGATTTGTCAACAACAACAAATATTGTACCTGCGTGAGCTTAGATTTCATTACGTTTTGACTCTGAAGATGCACACTTCATTGAAATGTCAGCATACCTATCCATGGTTTGAGATCAACATAATACATTCTTATCTGGATCACTGTTCATTATTTATTCACTGTTTCTGATATGACAAAGGTCTACCACTGCATGTACATTATGATCATACTGTAACAGTTACTCCAAACTGTTGGTCAAACGTCATACTGATTTGTATCTATTGCCTTTTCATATATTTTCAGGTAAAGAAGAGAGAATATCTCGGTATGATTTAACTTCTTTTTTTTTCTTCTTTATTAATTATAACATTACATTATTATCGTATTACATTATGAAATGTAGAAGTGTCAAATGTAGATTTTGTATTTTCTTTTGCATTTTTGTGGACTCAGTGGATGAGAAAAGGCTGGCAGAGCAAATTCTGGCACTCAAAAAAGAGAAGGATGACTCTCTCGCCAAAATGTCTGAACTCCAAAAACAGGTAAGTAGCGTCATCAAATATTTATGAACTACTTTGGAAAATATCTGTTTCTGGAACCTTCTCAATTGTGTTTTTTTTTGTTTTTGAAGACTGAACAATTGAAAGAAAATCAAAAACAGTCACAGGAAACAGTTGGTTGTACAATTAAAAGGATGCAAGACCTGGAGGTAAGCATTTAGGATACCGTTTGTCTTTGTGTATTAACTCTTACTGTATCGAGTGTTGGCTCGGGGAAGTGTATCATCGGTGTGTCATTTGGTCAATAAAATGGCCTCCTTTTTTAAAATGACTGTCTGAAGTTTCTCTCATTACTCATTTGCAGAGTAAAGTTTTAGAGGCAGAAACAAGGAACGAACACATAGCTGAGGAAAAAAACAGATATACAAAACTACTTGAAGACGAAAGGGCAAGCTCACTACAAAATGGCAACAGGGTAATTAAATATTTTGTTCTTTTCGGCTGTGTCTTTAGCGGTTGTCTGAGATTCCTGATGCTTAATGGTTTCTTTAACAGATTGAGAAATTAGAGAAGTCAAATGAGAAGCTACAGCTCAGCAGGAAAAAGATCCAAGAGACTCTCTCTAAGGTACAAGTCCTTGTGTAATCTTTTGCAAAATGCGAGAATTAACACAGCGTGTGGTTTCAGCTTCTGTTTTCAACTGCATGCATTTGTTACAGACTGCTGTTCTGCTGGACGAGGCCAAGATACGCGAAGAAGCCCGGAAGGTTCAGCACAAATGTCTTGAGAGAGATTATTCAGCAATAAAAGAAGAAAATAAAACGGTAAGACAAGATGTTGCTTTGATTTTTATCATTGAGGTGTGTTAAAGGGCCAGTAGTAGTAGTGAAGTAAAAACTAAACATTTTTTATTTTGGTAAGTATAACCTCTGACTCATTTGCTTATGTCACCTCAGTCTTGGAAAGGGAGAACTAAGCAGAGGAGTATCAGTTGGCTGCAATATGCAACCTCATCACTAGATGCAAGCACTGTCCCTTTAATAGTCTTGATTGATGGGTAATTTAATCAGATTTTGTATCAGTGAGTTGAAACGGGATCATTTAAAATGCATACTTCCTGAGGCACTTTCCTGACGTGCCAATTCTTACAGCTTAAGGTGACCATTAAGAACTGGGAGGACAAACACAAGGAGCTGAACGAGCAGATTAAAGTCTATCAAAAGTCCCAGAAAGAGCTGGAGGACTCGGTGGTGCTCAAAGATCACAACGTGGAGGTCAGGATCTTGGTTTTTTTGCTCAAACAATTTGTAATTCTAAGTCCTTAACTAGCAACAAACTATTAACTTTCCCCAAACAAACTTGTCTCCTGACAGGTGCTGTCTGAACTTCTGGCAGACCTAGATGCTTGTGATTTGCAAAAAAGTGACACCAAAGTTTTAGCCAATGGTGAAGTCGCTCCTGGTTCGTCCCACTCTGTTACTAATTTAATGAAAGCAGTAATAAATACACTTGCAAAGATTTTCAGTAGATTTTCTGATGTTGCCTTGATGTCAGCTTCATACTAAGTGGTTGATGGTCTTTCAGTGTCTTTTTCAGACAAGAAGACTGCCGTGAAGAACAGGATCAAACAGATGATGGATATTTCTCGGGTAAGATGTCAAAATAACTATTCAATAAATTGTTAGTCATGACGACCGACAAATGTTTATAATAATGAACGGAAAGTGTTAACCTGCTTTAAAATGACTCGCATGTAATTCATAATTATGGTTTTCCAGGTCCAGACCACTCTCACTGTGGTCGAGGAAGAGCGCGATCGCTTCATGACCAAACTACTGAATGAAGAAAAGACGAGAAAGTCACTAGAAGGTTTGTTGGTCATGTTTCTTTTGATGAAAGTTGTTTTCTGGGAGAATTGCATAAACTTGTCACCTTTTTGGATATGACTTCCTTACTGCCACTCTCTCTCTCAATGCACCGTTGTATTTGTTAACAGAGCAACACCAGGAGCTGGAGCATGCAATTGCAACCATAAAAAGCGAGAAGAGCCATGTTGAAAACCAGTTCAAGGTCCTCCAGCAGAAAAACGAAATCATGGTTGAAATGTATCAGCAGAAGGAAAATGCATTGCAACAGTAAGTGAAGCTGTAACACATTTATTTATTACCTGCTGTTACACACTAGAACAGCTGCTGTCATTGCACCATGATTATGCCTCACTGTTCTAGCATAATCCAGTGAAATGAAACATCTCATGAATAAAAAGCATATTTCTTTGAACTAGAGATGTAGAGAAACCCTG
The DNA here is from genome assembly GCF_023055335.1 of Clinocottus analis. Classification (NCBI taxonomy): domain Eukaryota; kingdom Metazoa; phylum Chordata; class Actinopteri; order Perciformes; family Cottidae; genus Clinocottus; species Clinocottus analis. Next base: position 8,886,845 of record NW_027175876.1, read on the forward strand.
TGTTGCCGTTTTTTGAAGACGTTTCTGTGGCTTTGCAGGAGATTAACGAAGGAAGAGCTGGAGCGACGCAGCAAAGAGAGTCAGCTGTCTGAGGTGGGAGGGAAAGCGGTTGAGGCCGAGGGCCAAGTTAAAGTCTTAAGGCAACGCATTAATGAAATGGAGGACCAGATGAAGAAGACGGAGGAGGTCTATAAAGAGCAGGTAGATACTCATTTCTGAATGAGCAAGTACAGAAAGACATCTTACTGAACCCTGACTGAATGGCTTCTTTCTTTCCCTTTTTAGATAAAAGAACAGGAAAACAAAACTCACTCAAACTGGGTATGCGGTGCAATTTATTCATATTTGCCAATATGCTATAAATGGACATTTAAGATGGATAACTCGCTGAGTCGTTCCACATTAATTCTCCATTACGTTTCCAGGTAAACGCTCGTAATGCGGAGCGAGCTCTGAATCAAGAGAAGCTTGAATCATCAAAGCTCCGTGAAAAGTAAGTGTTGGCAGAATTATATAAAATTGTTTAAACGATTTAGATTTATCATCAGAAATCGATGTTTGATTCAAAATGAAATGTATTGTTTGATTTCTGACTTTTGTTTTGGGACAAAAGGTGCCACTTAAAGATGTCACCTTGGGCTCTGGGAATCTTTTTCACAATTTTCTGAAACAATCGTCGGATCAATTAATTATAGAAGTACTAGTTTCCCTACCCATCGAACGTATTTGCATCTAACCAAAGTGTTTTGTTTGTTCTTCTACCCAGACTAGCTGTACTTACCTCCCAGCTTAATGAGCGCCGCGCTCCTCTCTTCAGACCAAACTCTGGACAACCTGCAGGGCCTCGCCAAGGTAAACAGGCCACAAACCTTTCCTGCTGTTCTCATCCTGTTGGGTCACTTCTCATCCTTCACAGCGTTCGGCAGAGGATGCTGTGTTCCAATAACATCCTGCATGTGAACGAGAAAGATTGATGCGGTCGTACATTTATCATTTCAATGTGCTTGGCTGTCTTGGAGAGCCTGGAATGAGGACTTTGTCTCTGCATATATTGTAGTGTATGGACACCTGTTTCTTTTCCTTTCGTAAATGGATGGTTTGGTCATAACAGGTGATTCATATGGGCCCTCTCCTGTGAGTGGGGGTGCACCATCCCCTCCAATAATGATAGAGGGTCCCAGGCGCCCTCCTTCTGCCCCAGTGGGGCGAAGAATTGACCCGTATGGTGAGTCCCAGTGGATTACTTGACCTTCTTTCACCCTCGCCACAGTTGGACATCATCCCTCTGCTACAGCCGTTTACCTTTTTAAACTTTTCTTCTCTTTTTTTCCCAGATCTTTCACCTTCTTGAGTTCTTCTTTTTTTTCCCCTCTCGTATTTCATCCTGGTTTCTGTCTTCAGCTTTTCTTTTCGTTGAATCATTTAGAAATGTGGCTAACCTGGTCCTCTTTGTTTGCTTCTTCCAACTGTCTACCCTGGAAAAGTGCTACAGGCAAAGTTCTGAGAAATTTCAGTAGTAATGTATCTTCTGTTCTTCTCCCCTCAGGTCCTCGACCTCCATCAGATCCACATGGTCGTTACCCTGAAAGCAAACACATCTCTGGGATGGGTATGTCCTCTGCAGTCTCTGTATTTCAAAGAGTTCCCTTTTGTTTTTCTCCTTCTTACAGCACTCTGCTGTTTCCTCTCTTTCAGACATGATGGGCCCCCGAAGCTCGTCACCTGCCAACCTGGACATATCTGTAAGGCTTTTTCTAATCACATCATTGTTACATGTTGCCTTCCCTTATTTCATCTGCAGGGCTTAGAGCTCCTACCTACATGTCCGTTGTGTATGTCCTTGCTCTTAAAACAGACACAGGCAGTAGATCCACAGATAAAAGCAGAGACACAGGCTGAGGCCTCCACAGACAGTCCAGAGCCAGTGAGTATAGCGACTGGCCCGTCGAGGTGTGAAGGCGAACGCAAGCTCACCACCTTCTTCCCTAAAGCTGGATTTGGGAAGAGATTCAAGGCATTTTGCTTCACTGTGGCTGACTTAACTTTTTGGGCTTGAGTGTATGGTTTCACCTGTTCTCACAGCACTGAGAGAAGCAGAGTTTATTTTATGTTTTGTCTGAACTGCTAAAATGTGTCTCGTAAAATATGTGGGTTCTTGAAAGTTGCAACTCTGTGTGTCAGGGCTCGAGTGTTTGTGAAAGTGGTTTGGTTCTTCATCCGAATAATCATGGTGTGAGGCTACTGGCCATGTGATTTAACCTCTAAATGCACTTTTGGTTTTGTGGATCTTTTCACTGCATGACTACAATTTGAATCCATATATACTCACTTACAGGAACAACTAAAGTTATCGTGACCGCATTTGAACATGCAGCACACTGCTCTTTCTCATTATCGTGTCTTTTTCAGGCACCTGGATCCTTTCTAGCGTCTCCGATCAGAGACTCACCAGGCCACATGGTGCAAGGACCAGGCCCTGGACCCCATGACCAGCTCCTCCCTCCTGGGCCCCACCCTGGCCGCCTGCCACCTCCTGGATCTTACAGAGCTCCAAGACCTGGCCTCTACCACCTTCCACCAGGTCCTCATGGTCCTCTTCCTCCTCATATAACTCCTCATCATGGGCCTCCACTACCAGCCAATGGACAACCGGGTATGCCGCTGCCTGGACCAATAGGAGGAGAGTTTGGACCTCGCCCTGCCAACGGACATGCATTCCACCCCAGGCCAGCCCCTGCACATGTCATTGATCCTCGGGGTCCGCCACTGCCGCACTTCCGTCCCCCTCCACCTCATCACTTCGGGCCGATGCCTCTGCCACATGGTATGTTCTGACGTTTTCAATTTTCAACACATTTGAAGTTGTTGTTGTAACACAGTGCTGGGAGGTTTGAGTGTTTCATCAGTATAAACCGGGTCTGGAAGCCTAAAGTATTGAACTTTTCAGGTTTTTCGGGTCATTGAGTAGTATGGCTGGCAACGAATATTATACATTTTAATATATATATATTAAAATTGTAAAAAAATAAATAAAGACGTTTCATTATGAAAATTAAAATTGGTTTCTGTGAAGAATAAAAAAGCAGTACTACCGCAGATGAGGCACTAAACACGCTTGACAGGAGTAACGTATCACTTTCATTAATTGAAAATGAAATGTAAGGTGAGGTCAAGCTGAACGCAGAATAATTAATTAAAAAACGTAATGATGGAAGACAATTTGGCCTCAGAGGAGAGACACAGTGTCTCAACGGCAAGCAGGTGTCATTTAAACAAACCACCTTTCAGACTGGAGCCGTAACACCTTAAGAGATAGATGGAAGTGGGACTTCTTATCTAAATAAGTCTCTACTTTTTAAACTGGGATAGATCAGTATGTTATGCCTCATCCTTTACAAATATTAAGTTGTATGCTACATTAAACTGATAACTCAGAAATCATGGCATGTCTTTACTTGATAGGGAAGTCCACTTCCGTTGGGCTATGGCTGGTCCCTGAAAGCTGTGCAGTACTTTGGGTGGTTTTCAGCTCCTGTCATCACCAATATTTCCCTTTTTTACATTTCTCTGTGAAGGTGTCCGTGGACCTATGGGACCACGTCCACCTGTCCCTCTTGACATGCGCTACCCAGGACCACGAGACCACAACAGCCCACCCACGAACCTGCCTCCAGGCGCCCAACTGCATCCCGCACACGGTGACACATATGGTCCCACTCCACCCGATACCCTCCATAACTCGCACACCGGCCCCAGACCCCAGGACCTGCATGTGAAGCAGGAGGCCCCTCAGGACTCAGCGAGGCCGGCGATGGTCAAGCCTTAAAGATGCCACCAGCTGTGGCAGAGGACTTGCATTTACTCTCAACCCATTACATCAGCACCCCAGATCAAGTTTAAACAAAGGTCATGATTATTTTCATATTTCAGTTATAAAATAAAAATTGCAAGGATTTTTATATAAAAAAGATCCTTAAATTAAAGCATCAATGATTATGTGTCTGAAATCAATGCTTAAAGAGGGTTGCCACTTTTCTAAAAAGCTTATTGTGCAATAATTAATTACATGCCAGAGGATTTTTTGTTTTTGTTTTAAAAAGTATATAGCAATGATTTTTAAGGGGCAATTTTTTAAATGTCATTTCCTGTGGAAATTATTTTAAAAAAGGAGAGTTTAGCATTTCAGGAAGTCCTTAATTTCCCAAAGCTATTGGTTTAGAGTCAACTGTAAAGCAAATGTGTAATTTGATGGCCAGATGTATAACTTATTTTACTATGTTGGTAGAACTTTTAATAATAAAGAATGTAAAAGCTGTCACTGTTATGTTACTAACTGGTTACAGTGGATGTATTTTACTCTGGTCCTTAATACTTTTAAACATGTGTCTTCACGCAAAGCATGTGGAGTGACACTGATAGGATTTCATGAATGATTCAAGACGTCTGTTCGGTCCATTTCTTTTTTTGCTTTTTCACTGAACCGTTTGGAGAGCATGAAAAACATGTCATGGCCCTTTGAAGAAGATTGTCTGAAGCCTTGACGGCATATTTAAATTAATCTGAACCACAATTGATAGAGCAATAGAACATGTTTGTAACATTCAGGAGCTTAATATTTGCATAAATTACACATCCTAAAAACAGTCTGGATGAATTTATCTAACAAACTGCTTCATTTGTAGTTTATTAAAAGCATTTTAAATGTTTGATAGTATACACTTTCCCTCAGTCTGTCAAGAAAACTAAAACACTTCACACACACACTTACACTATATATATCTATAGATATATATAGATATAGATATAGATCGGTATATAGTACTGTAGTACTATATGTATATATATATGATAGTAATACACTACTATTTACTGTATATTTGTCAGTCCCCCTCGTAGTTTATTTAGTCTTGAATACTGTGACGTTACAAAATAAAGGCTAAAATCCAATATTGCGATGGAGATGTTTCAGTAAAGATGAACATCTGCAACGTCCGAACGGAAACAAAAACATCCTACTTTTTTTAAAGCCCTTTATAACAGGGTGACGTGTATTTACAAAATAATAGTGGTTTAAAAGCGGCAGTTCTTAAGTCAGACCGAGAGCACCGTTGTCCTTTGACTGTCAATAAAGTTGTGTCACACACACACACACAGATAAAATATGACTGTATACATATGCATTCATGAAACCGTGCATCAACAAACTAAATTAAATTCATATTGAAACATGAACTGAGACATGGCAACTGTCACAGTTCATTTAGAAATAAAACCAACATACTTGTGAGCACAACTTTTAAAAATGATTACTCTTAAAATGGTCGGAGCATTACTTTGTTTTACTTTGTATTTAATGTAACATTACAATTACCACGGCTGAATCTAATACTGTCTTTAACCAAACAACAAACCATAGTGTGCCACAGGACAATCATATTTTAGAATTTCATATTCATTCATATGTTTATAAAATACTTTAATGTAAAAGATACTTTACATTTAAAGCTCAGGGTAAACAGCTGGCCAACCAGAGTGCCAGTTCTATTAAAGCTGCACTCCTCGATATTATTTATTATTAACAATAAATGACTAATGTGAAAGTTTAATATTCAAACTGGCAGACAATGGAAATCATGATTGTTAAAGCAGACAAACAAAAGGTGAGATGTGTCGTTTATGATCTGCAGACACCTAAAGTTTAATTCAAAAACCTTTAAGCAATAATAAATAATTCTGAATTATTTATTAAGGAATTTAATACTTCCTACTAAACACTTGATTTGTACCTCAATTGATGAAATGCCATGTTTAGAATTGTTTTTAAATATATCCATTTAGTTGATAATATCAAATAATAAATGTCTTGATTACGGGTTAAGTCTGATTCTGGCACACACAAACCGTTCTGGACTATGATGTATGTTTTTTCTTTATTGAGTGGCTTTGCAAACGGTCATAACTTCACCAACTTGTCCACATAGTTACTTTTAATGGTTCGCTGAATTTACATTGAGAGACCAAAATCCAACAGCACAAACAAAAAATACTGACTTTAGTTGAGCACCTGCAATAACTCACGTTGTGTCCCATATTTCTTTCCAAAATCAGTGAGTTAAGGAAGACTGGAGATAAGGTGTTTGAACAGAACCCGTCTGTAATATGAAACAGAAGGTCAAAAAACCTCATTTAAGGGTTCTGTGGTTTCTGGAGAACAGAGGTTATGTGCACTTTTCAAGGATACAAAAGTATGATCTTTGACTCTGTTTACTTTCTCCATATACTCAGAGAAATCCAATGACTACAACCTTGCTTTCGTATTGCTGGAGTTGATGAGGCGGAGCACCACAGGGATGTAAGAGAGAGATTAGAAAGAGGCGGGTCCAAGTCCAGGGCGCGCTGCCACTTAGCTGTCCTTGAGTAGCGTCTGATGAAGATGGAGATAGAGTTGTTTCTTTGTTAGAAGCTGCAGTTTCTTCCTCTTGAAGTCTGTGGGCTTCTTGTACCTGAGATACAAGAAGGTACCGTATAAACTTCCCGTTTCCAGACAAAGGAATCCCTCAAATCATTCAACACGACGGTTGACTCACAGTTCGATGACGATGGGGCCGGGTTTGATCTCGTCCATTTCCATGAAAGCAAAACATTTAGTGCTGGTGAACCTCTTTTTAGGTTTGTAGTGCTTAAATTCAAAGAAGATAGCTGCTCCTGGAAGAACGTACACAATACAAGGTTGGAGAACTGTTTGAACGGCCATAAAGTCTTTTTAGATATCGTCCACTTGAGAACTCTTTCTCTACGACGCAGATGAAGACTTCCTGATCCAGACCCAGTATGTTAACACGAGACCGTAGCTGAATATCTTGGTTAAAAGACATTTGATCAACTAAAATATTTAAATCGTGTTTCTGTCCAGAAGGCTAGAAAGATAGACTGAATGTGAAAAACAACAGAGATTAATAGGGAACCAGTTGCAACACAGCGCCATCTACTGGAACATCAGGTCCGCTCACTGTCTCTGGTCAAAGTCACCACAGTTGACAGAAATTTGAACTTAAAACAATTGATGTTCATTACCAGCCGCAGCAGCGATGTCAGTAATTTTTTTTAACTGTCCTGTATTGCTTTTGTTTAGTTTTTCTTAAATTAAAGTTTTATTAGTATCAGTTTACTATATGTCTCTGCATCTTTTTTTGGCACATCTCAAGGGGTTATTCCTTATTTACAGTAATATATGTTGCTGTCATCTTCATTGATGGTTTAGGTCTTTTCATATGGAATATATCCAGAATTAAACTTTGAGTTGTGTACATTTTTGTGACGTTAGTAATGTAGGAATTAAATGTTGTTCTATTTATCGTACTTCCCTTAAATAAGCGGTCAGGTAATTTACCTTTCGGTAATTTCTCCACATGCCTCTGGATCTCTATGTCCACACTGAAGTGGATGTAGGTATCTTCCTTCCTGGAGGCCACAGGCGTGTCCTGCACAGGGTTCACATCTACGCCGTTCGAATCTGCAGGCGGAGAACGACAGAACGTGCTCTTGGTTTAGTCAGAGCGGACATTTCATACCCAGGTGATGCCCTTCGTCAGCCTTTTCACAGACACGTGAACGATCCAAAGCTCTTGAGCAGGCGAGCAGATCATTACCTTTGACACTGATGGTCATGTACGGGTCGATGCACTGACCGGCATCCTTCAACCCGATCTTTTCTATCCTTAGCGTAAGTAGTGTCATCCCGGGCTCCGAGGGTAACCGTGGCAACAAGGTACCTGTGGAGGACGAAGACATTAGCAGTTGCCATAACAATGGGTGGCGACACCCCTCGAGTCCAAAGTGTAGCGTTATGTTCACCAGCAGAGTACAGACTTCCCTGTAAACAGTTGTAAAGAGCTATTGTTTGTCTCTCTCGAAAGCTAAAACATAAGAGTTATCTAATCATTCTGTGTAGTAAAGCTGCATTCATTATTTTTTTTCGGGTCACATAAATGACAGATAATCACATCAAAAAGTAATGTTTGTAAACTGTTGCGTATTCACACAATCGCTTCTGGCCACCTGATGAACGTGTCCACTACACGCTCTCTTTTGAGCTCAGTTTTGGTCTCCACCAGCTCCTGAGGGAAACATCTGTCTCTTTAGCTGCTCGATGCTCCAACACGTTCACCAGCTAGTCGCTAACTACACATGGCACAAAGAAGGTCTTTTCTCTCTTTTCTCTCTTTTCTCTCTTCAAACAGCTGCGACGGGAAACGAGAGAGAACCAAAACTGTAGAGTTGTAAGAGAAACTGCAGAGTCAAGCGATGGCTCTCACTATACGAGTTGACACAGTAATTATGTAGAAAACTGATAAGCAGCTTTCAGCCGAATTGATATCTTCTACGGTTTAAAAAAAGTGAGGATGACTTTTATGTTTCTGCTAGTCAGAAAGATCAACTAAGAAATCCCAGATGGGAAAAGTAGATTGTTTGGCCGAAGCTAGTGGAGCAGACAGACGCAGACTTTGGAAGTGAAAGGGACTTAAGCTCTCTGTGTGAAGCTACATGTAGATGTTTTCTCTTTCATCAACAATCAAAAATAAGCACCAAACTCTAAAATTACCTCTGTGTGATACGCTTCTGAAATCACACTTTTGTCAGCAACAAGATTTTGTATTTCCACTGAAGGGTTTCAATATAAAGAACACGCCGGTCATGCAGGAGGGAACAAGTTCAGATGTTGGTGGATAAAAGCCGTCCGTACCTTGCGAAGCTGCGAATGAAGCAGGCAGGAATGAGCGATGAAGCCATGCACAGCACCGACAGAGAGAAACAAAGAGACACACGGTCAAACGGGACGACGTAACAACACGAGCCGAACGTCTTGAACAGCAGGTGTGTGTTTTATGATCCGTTATCAGTACCGGGGGCTCTCGGGGGGAACGCTTCTGTAGACCCGGCTCCTGCTGCAGCATCCTCCTCCTCCTCCAGCTCCAGGCTCTCCTCTTCACCTGGAGCCAGGATTTTCCTGTCGGAGAGGAGCGACAGGTTTAAATCAAACCATACAACTTTGATAAATCACGCAGGATATTCTGTGAAATACAAACTCCAAAACAGAAAAGGTTTAGTGATGGACATTTACCTTGATGGTACTGGCTGCACATCAAAGGGAAATGCTTTGTTGTACGTCAAGATATTTTGAATGACTGTCGACAAAAGGTGGAAGATCAGAATACAAAATCACAACAGGAGGATAAACGAGTAGGAGCTCAAATCCCAGTCGCTTCACTTACTGGTTTCCAGTTTCTTCAGCTCTTCTAACTTGAAGTCCTCCTTTGACTGTGTGCACTGCAGAAAAGAAAACACATTCATCATCTTTAGAAAATGTATAATTTATAAGAAAATGGGCTTCTGCTTTAACCTTAATGACCCTGGGAAGTATGTTTCTGATTTCTTTTTTGTCTATGTGTTTGAAGTTTGTCTGATTGTAGCAAAATAGGAAGGCTATATATATATATATATATATATATATATATATATATATATATATATATATATATATATATGAACCACTTTTTTTTTGGTGGCTATTCAAACATTTCTTCAGGGTTCGTGGAAGCACTGAGAGGGTTTGTACTCATTGAATGTTGTACTTCGTGATCCTGTGTTTTTTTTATGTAAGCACTTTGGTCAACATATGTTGTTTTTAAGATGTGATCTATAAATAAATTCACTTGACTATTTATATGTTCCATATATTACAGATTAAAAGAAAATGTTACAGACCTGCAGGCTGGCACTTCTCATCTCCAGGCATGTTGCAATCTTTCCTAAAGTTTTCTAAAAGAAAAGAAACATTGTGTTAGTTCATGCAGAATACCTGTCCAGAGGTAAAGGAGGTGTACTGATTACCTTCTGCTCCTCTGTGAAGTCGGATGCATTTGTTGACTGCACCTCCTTTTGCAGTTGTCTCGCTAAACTAAATGACAACACAGACAGTTAATGCTTTGCAGTAAAACTTGGAAGATTCTTGCAACGTAACGGTGGATAAATGATGCATGTCTGCGCCCCCTTCTGGTCAAATAAAATTAAAAGAAAGGTGTCAGGGTGTAAATGTGATAGTATTAGTGCAATGGCTGGTCAACCATTAGACGACAAAGCAAATCACATCTTTAGAAATGTACAAAGACAAGATAGTGTCTGGAAGCGGGAAACATTCCTCACCAAACACATGAAAACCCACCCATAACAATAAGAGGGTGTGGCGGACTATTTCTCAATACTCTGAGGGAATATTGGCTCCATTTCTGCACTGCATGACACATAATGAAACACTGCACGCAGCTCTGGCTTCTTTTCCATGGAAGGCTTTGTGAAAGGACTCTCCCTCAACTGGAACTGGTGGTGAATGAATCTGGGTTGCAACATACACACACACACACACACACACACACACACACACACACACACACACACACACACACACACACACGCACACACACGCACACACACGCACGCGCACGCACAATAAGGCGACTGTTGCCTCTGCAACGACTGCCACATCACGTCATGGATGGGTCGGGTGTGTTTACTGCTCTGAGGAGCTGACTGACAGCTCAGAGGCGACAACTTCTTGTGAAGCATCATGCAGCCACTACATGCAGTTATCTCCCTGCACAGTTAGTTGAGGTTTAGCAGGCACGAGAAGAAGCGCGTGCCGCCCAGGATGCACCAGCTGTGCGCAGAGGCAGGATACACATGTTGAACGCAACTTACATGTGGTACTCATCTATAGCCTCCACTAATTGTCCCCACGAGTCAAAGTCTGTGCCTTTCTCGAAACTGGCGTGCCATTTCTGAATAGTCTTGTTGACTTCAGACATGTTGGCGGGGCGGATACTCGCGGTGCTCTCAGGGCAGCATAGCCGGGGAGGAGGTTCATCTACGAGGCTTCAGCGGCGTCGTCTGCCCGGTTATCTGCTTTTCCAGAGCCGCACAGTTACACACCAGTGATGCCCCGACCAAGCCCTTTCTTGCCTGCTCACTCTGTTATCGCATCCGCCGGAGAAAGGAAGTCCCGCCCGGAGCTCGGGTGCGCGCGTTTTGAGACGCGGGGTCGCTGGAGCGGACGGTAACAGTGAGCATAGACTAATATAGGAAGAAAAATACTGCTGGAAAAAACAACAACATGGTTATTACAGTATTTTTAGTTGACAGAAGAGCAGTGATGGGAGATCCTTTGCGCAGCAGAGAGCGAAACCTGTTGTTTTTATTACAGATTTGAGCTGTTGAAGTTAGAAGAGTAAAAAAATACAATATTTTGCTCTGAATTAGAAATAGAATAATTAGGTAAGATCACATGCACACGTAAGTAAGTGTACTTGTACGGTCTACTAGTAACTACTGTGTTGACATATAATTGCCAACGATATTGAAAAAACGATATCGATTTATATATATATAAATCGATATCGTTTTATATATATATATATATATATATATATATATATATATATATATATATATATATATATATATATATATATATATATACATATATATGTATATATATATATATATATATATATATATATATATATATATATATATATATATATATATATATATATAAACATTCATTTAAAGTATTATTCTAAATATGTCCTTATTGAAGATCAATCACTTAATTGTATGTATAAAAAATAAACAAAATAATGATCAGTTCAACTTCCTCCTCCATCGCCTTTATTTTGAAAAAAAACAACAAGCGGTTTCCGGTTTCGTCCTGTCACTCTCCGTCTTGACGCCGTTCCAGCTACGAGAGCAATGTAGCAGCCAGCAACACTTGTTAGCGATGCGTTCAGGTCGTGTTAGCCGCTGACAGAGTGAGATAAGATGGAAACTGTAACGACGAACTCGTCTGCGGCTGAGGAGGACGACTGTTCAGACTCAGAGGTGTTATGTTTGATGAGAGTCGGAAGAAACTCAGACTGGCTTCGCTTGTTCGAAAACACTGAGGTGCAGTTTGCTAATGCTAGCCAGCGGGCTACCGTTGCTCTATATTTACTTGCTCAAGTTTGCAATTCACCAAATAAAATATCTTACTCATTCTTTTTTTGTGTGTTTTTGTTATATTGTTGTCAAATTTGACCCAATCTAACGTTTTCTGTTTGAATAAGCTGAAGGCTGCACAGTAAACGGGAGCTAACTGACTAACTATGCGTTTCGTGTCTGACTGTCCAGGTCACCATAGGACGTGGTCTGGATGTTACCCACCAGCTGCTGTCTCCAAGTTGTCCTCTCATGATCTCCAGACTGCACTGTAATGTCAAACAGAGGGAAGATGGACAGTGGACAGTGACAGACAAAAAGGTAATATTGCATTTTCTAGGTTTTATGGATTAAACCAATATGATCTGTCATGCTAATTACAAAATGTGTAAAAAACAAAACAAAAAAACAACAACAACAATAGTGCATGTTGAGTTTGTAGACTAGTCCTAAACATTTACCAGAGACTAGACATATTGCTGTTTTGTTATTTTAGTGTAGATTTTAGAGCAAAAATCTACATTCTTAGATTAAATAACCGTGGTGTGAACAGGCCAAACTTCACGTAGACGACACAAGGGCAGGATTTAATATTTTAAGGATTTTAAGTATCATCTGACAACCACACAGAAGGATTTTATTAAAAGCACAGTCCAGTTTAACAAGACTGCAAACTACACCTTCAACAATAAATATATAATGAAATTAGTAAGTTTAACCTCTCTGACAGTGTCAATTAAAACACTTGAACGTGAACATAATGAAGTAGTTTTGTGTTCTTCATATTCCTTGCTTATGAACATTATATTCAGTTAAAGCTGATAAAGAAAATAATGCTGGTTTTTCCCTCAGAGTCTCAACGGTGTTTGGGTGAATGGAAATCGCATTCCCGCTGAAGAATCCTATCAGCTGAGGCTCGGAGACTCCATACAACTCGGGGTTCCTCCTGCCACTTCCACCACAGAAGTGGAGTTTGACTACATCTTCGTCCAGCGGCCCCTCAAAGACATTAAACACTGCTTGGCAAAGGGACATAAAGAAGGCGCTAAAGCAGCCCTCGTTTCCAAAAAGACCAAAAGGAAGTTGACTGTGGAAGAAGTCGAGCCGTCTACCTCTAAGCCCAAGCTCTACCGCTGCTCTTCGGCAGACAAGTCATTTGCAAAGCCCTGCCCTCTGTCACCAGTGAAACGGCAGCAGAGGCTCAGTCACTCTCAGGTGGAGGAAACTGGAGTCCAGGAAGTAGATCGGCCCTTCGATGGCTCCAACACTCCCTGTGACCTGGACAACTTGCAGATGTAACTTTATGCCTCTTGTGTATTATCATTGAAAGATGAATCTATTGCCATCTTTTTTTTTTAAAAACAAAACAAAAGGTTGTTATTAAAATAAAGCTCCCTTTGCAGGTACAGCCAGAACATCCTGAGGTTGAGGGAGCAGGTAGACGACACCCAGAGGCAGGTAGCCTCTCTCGGGGTAGAGCCGCACCAGGCTGATCCTCTCAGAGGGGAGCATGTCAGTGAGCTGCACGGTCAGCTGGAGACGCTTAGAGCTAAGATGCACCGAATGGAGACGTTAGAGAAGTCCTTCAGTAAGAGGCAGCTGGAGGTAAGAAGTTTTTCAGTAACTCCTTTAATACATGGAATATTCATCACCAACAGTTGAAAGTAATGCCCTTCTCTTCAACAATATAGTAATTTCCTTTTTAGACGTTTGTGAGGTATGCGTCATGTTTGTCTATTAATGATATATATATAAGCTAACACTTTGTCTTTTTGGTATATTTTTTTGTACATATGACTACTAGAGACTAAATATTCTCTTTAATGAAAGTGTAACCTTTATGTATTTAGGCACAAAAAACACAGCAACAAGAGGAGCTTTTGAAAAAGCAGTTAGAAGAGGCCTTGCAAGAGGTATGCAATTGAATGAATTGAATTGAATTCAGATTTTTTTTCATAGTTTATTAATTTGTCTAACTGTTTTCAACGTCCAAAGCAAAAGAAAGTAATAGATGAACTTGCCCTCTCTCGGGATGGCTTTGAAGAGATTCTCTTGGCCAAAAACAAAGAGCTGGCATTGACAAAGGTATGACAACGTTCATAATAATATAAGCATCCTTCTTTGTATTGTTTGACATGGCATCAGCAAAGCTTTATTCATTTATGTATTCTTTTCCAGGAGGAGAAGGAGCAGGCCAGGGCTCAAAAGGATGAAGTAGTTACACAAGTGACAGAGGTTTTGGAGAACGAGCTTCAGTGTATCATCTGCTCCGAGCTCTTCATCGAGGTAGGATGAAGAGTTAATGAAGCATGGTGTTGAAAATGAGCAGAACAGAAACACAAAATGAATACAGCAATTATTACACAGCAATCTGACAAAAATATTTTGTTTTGTTTTTGAGGTGCTTTAGAAGACACAAAAACATAATATTAACGTTTTGATCTGCACTGATTTTGTCTACAGGCAGTCATCCTGAACTGCGCTCATAGCTTCTGCAGTCACTGCATCAAACAGTGGCGCAAAAAGAAAGACGAGTGTCCCATCTGTCGACGGGCCATCCAGTCTCAGACCCGCTGTCTGGCCCTGGACAACTGCATCGACAGCATGGTTGAAAACTTGAGCCTGGATATGAAGTCGAGACGACAGACCCTCATCAGCGAGAGGAAAGGTGAGAGGTGCGTTATCAGCAGTGGCATTAGTATCCAACTGTTAAGGTTTGTATCTCCTCTGCCAGTGCGGTTGATTGGTGACTCCTTTATCTTTGGGTGGCTGGTGTAAAAAACATTATTTCAAATAAGAGATACCACAAGTTGTAATGCAATATACAGAGAGCTCTCCCTAATCTGTATTAAGTGAAGTCCTTTGGCAAAGGCTTGAATGTAATGGATGTTCATATGTAAAAGTATCACAGACTCCAACTTTGTAGTTAAAGAAACAGCTTATTAAACTCTTTTTTTTTTAAAGAGAAACATGAACGGTTCACTAAAAAGCAAAAAATGTTAGCTTGTCCTTGTTTCAGAAAAGTAAGCTTGTCACTATGATGTCATCAGCTGAGGTCGGCGGATAGCCTTAAAATGGGTTGGGGCTGTTGTACAGTGAGAACAGGATCCATGAAGTTCATCCTTTTAGGGTGGTGTATTTTAAAAACACAAGTCATCGTACTCACAGTGAAGACTGAATAATCCTGCTCTGTTCAAAATACTCTTTCTTAGTTTACAATTTTTGGGTCTGACTGAAGTTTATCAGGTGAAATTGAACAAAATCTGTACCAGGTGGAAGTATTAAATGTACAACATATACTTGTATTTTGAAAGAAATGTAAGGTTTTGTTGTACTAAAACACTAAAAAACCTACTTAAGTAGACAACTTTTTACCACATGAAATACATTTGAAACGTAATATGTTAACTTCCTTATATCAAAATAATGCTGTGCTTGGTTATTTGAAGATGATCGTATCACATTACCCTCGTCCCTAAACTGCAGAAGTTATCCGGACATTATGTTTCTATGATTTATTTCCACTGGTATGTGACTTCATGGTTATCTCCCTCAGATATCCGTTACAGAACACACATCAAACGACAGCGTGTGACAGTGGTGTCGCGCACTGAACATCAGGATCACACTCATGGGTGACCCATATAGCATTAATATCTGGCGGCCTCGTACTTGCTGTGTGCAGCGCCACATTCATCAAGTCAAAGGGCAGGAGAGCCTTGACATGTCTGAGTGAGCTCAGTGACTAATGTTCCTCTCACCTTCAGCAAAGTGCTCAGCCCTCAGCTGCTCAGAGGCTCTAAAAGAAAAGTGTTCTTCAAGGTGTTCAAAGAGTAGTTACACTCACTGCTTCTGCCTGTCTCGGCTTCCTAGATGCCTTTTAAAATATGCTTGTTAGTGGAGGGGGGATGAGTGTGGAACACAGTGAGGATGTCAAACACAAGGTGGCAGCACAATGTATACAATATAATGTAATGCAACCTAAAAAGCAGTATTTAGCATTGAAATACTGCCCCTGTGCATATTAGGTGAGGTGGCTCTCAAATTGAGCTTGCTTTCCCGCAAACAAAGCTGAAAAAAAATGTACAGTAGGTGCACTTATTGAACCAAATACACAAATAGAGTAGATACATTTAAGGTAATTAGGTAAGAAATGTTTTATTTCCATCCCACCTTTTCAAAGCCATAGATACAACATGATTCACAAATATGCATAAGTTCAATAACATAAAATACTAACAACAAACCCATTGCTGATCATGTGGAGGGGTTTAATATGTGCCCCTGATTCAGCTGATAAGATACTGAGGGGAATATATTAAGTTTAGGTTTGAACTAAAACAATAAGAGCATTAACCGTGTTCATCACAAGCCTTGAACGTGGCACTTTTAACACATGTGGTCGCCTTGTCAGGTCTGGAAACCAAATGCGTGACATTTTTCTTTGAAAGCGAGGAACACATTTTGTGTCGAGGACTCATAACTGTTTGAGTAATGTTTGCTAAAAAGTGTGCAATCTTTTTGAGAAATGAAACTACATGTCAAATGTGGTTTGGGCTGAGGGCCACAGACCGGGAAGTGAAGTCAAAAAGTATTGAGGAACAAAATGACACATTGTTGGTTTTCCTCTCTTTGTGGATTTGGTTGACTGAGAAAAATCTAGATCAAATGTTTCTTTACAGTTGTGACTTCCAAATGTTGGCAAAGAGAATCCCTCACAGTTTTCTTTCCCTCCAACAGCCGACTCTGCTCAGGTGATGGTGATCCACGATGACGACAGCAGCAGCCGCAGCAGCGACAGCGATAGCAGCATGGTGTCCATCGATAGCAGCTTGGTGTCCATCGATAGCATCCTGAGCTCAGTGGACTCTTTGGAAACGGACAGTAGCGTCCGCGTGGACTCCAGTTTGATCGACAGTGGTAGTAACTCTGATGAAATCCTTGATGAGTTTGAGGACTAGTGCTTTTCTCCGGAGGGAATTGGACTTTTTTGGTGTTGGTGTTTGCATATCCATGAACTGTTCTCAGATAGAACGCTACGCTTGGTTTCATGAGTCCATTAACCAGATTTTCTTTTTGTAAAGTCATCAGATGTCTTTTTGTCGTTATATTCAACAAAAGGAATAAAGTTTTTTTCCTATGCACTTTTAAAGTCTCATGTTGACTTTGTCAAAGCATTGATTCATTGAGTTTACGGTTCTTTGATTTAACTGATCTGTAAAACTGAGTTTCTCCTCAAAGAATCACATAAAAGCACCACATTCAATCTGTGTTTAGCAGAGATGTGCTTATAGGTTTCTTGGAAAATAAGTAATTCCGCTTGAAAACAGCATGAAAACAAAACTTCACCTCTAACTCTGTTAGCACACAGCAGTAAAGTGGTTAAAGCATACATGATTAATTCAGACAAAGTATCTGCACACCACAAATAGATTTGTTGGGCATTGGAAACTTTGCGTCTTTCTTTTTTTTTTTTTTTAAATGTCACAGTATACTCTGAAAACTAGCACTTCAAGAATATATAATTTATAGTAAATTAACAAAAAATATTGTGGTCCTTTCATCCATTACTTGTGTGGTTCAAGAGATGGATTTTCCTTTGTCTCTTAATTTATGAACATCTGCCAAGTCTTTTTAAATCAGACCAATTGTGTAGAAAATACTATTAATAATGTCACAATACTGTATTTTCATAAACATGGCCAAAGTCACTGAACCACCACAGACATGTTGTTCGTTGTTGTTATTCGATGTTTCATTCAGCGGTACTCTGCGATGCTTTCTGTTCATCCACAGGCCCATCTGGGACTTGCCTTGCTGGCACAAGAGCTGTAGTGCTTTTCTGGAAGGCTCCCGGGCCGAGCATTAATCACTCCCTTTGGCAACGCTCCAGAGTTCACCTCCCGACACACAAACAAGCAACTGAATGCTTTCACCTCGTAAGATAATGTAATAAATGTTCCATAAATTCACTTTATGTTAGCGAAGCAGTAGCTGAGTTGTACTTGTGTAAGGCAATCTTCTTCAGCCATTCAAATTTCATGTAAAATACAGCAACGGATATCGCTTTCAAAGCAGGTTGTCGATCGTGCCACTGCTGTGACACTTAGTTTAAAAACTGATTTGACATCTTGTAAAGAAACTTCATTTTGTGAAATCCTTCTGTCGTTTGGTAACTACACACATGCTGCGTTGCCGAGCAACTAATGCAACAGCTCCTTGGGCTCAGAAAGCAAATGGAAGTGTGGCGGCACCGGCCTGAGCGGCAAGGTGAAGCACTCAGTCCTCCCACTGTGGATGCATGTTGCTGCGTTTTCTCTGTCAATTCTCTGCTTTTGCTTCTTCAGGGCTGCAACAGTCAGAGGACTACGAGCTTTGAGTGTGCTGTTAATAATCACTATTTATATGACATACTCCATGTGAAACGCACTGCACTCTCTAAGACGTATGAGACAGTATCCTGCTGAGGTTATTTTATGGCACTCTATTAGGGAGTACTCAGTACTGTCATGCGTAACCACGTAAACATCCAGGTCTTTTTATTTCCTAATAATGGCATAGAAGAATTATGTAGTTTTGTACAATGGAGAAAAAAGAGTGAGTCAAAGTTCTGACAAAGCAATAATTGAGTTAGTTGTGTTTCTATCTTTCTATCAGGATATATTAGAAGATGTTACAGGAAGTGTGAACTGGCCTAGTGTCACGCCGGCGTGGCTGACTGGGTTTCTCCTGCCGTGACAAGTCAAAATGTCTGCTGTCAAAAAGGCTTGTTAAATTCAAAGAGCTGCTCACCTTAACCTCACCTGACTACTGTGTACTTGACTACTAGAATTAACTACAGCTAATAAACTGAAGTTAATTCCTGTAACAAACTTTAGAGTTATAACTATTGATGTATTTTTCTCACACTGACTCTACCCATGCAGAGTGCACAGTAACTTCAGCTCACAGAGGGAGTTTGCCTCATGCGCTGTGGATAGCTAATGTCACGCCAGTCCATTAAAGCCGGAGTACGAGGGAAGCGTGTGTCTGTCAGGTTGTATTACACGAGGACGACAGCGATGGACGGCCGCAGGGATACAGTTGGAGTCTCTCTGTCCAACCCTCCATCTGACTCTTGGAGCAACCTTTTGATGTCAGTACCATCCAGCTCTCTCTCTCTCTCTCTCTCTCTCTCTCTCTCTCTCTCTCTCTCTCTCTCTCCCTCTCTCTCTCTCTCTCTCTCTGTCTCTCTCTCTCTCTCTCTCTCTGTCTCTCTCTCTCTCTCTGCCTTCCACATGGGAAACACAACTTGGTATGGCTGCATCATCTACCTGCCTCCACAAACGTGTGGTCATGTGAAGATGTTACACAATCACACAATTGATGAAAGTAGTTGATAGACAGAAAAAAAATCTGCAGCTGTTTCAGTCACGTTTTCAAGCAAAAAAAAGCCACAGCCTCCAGCAACTTAAATGTGCAGAATTGATGCTGTTCTTTGCCATATTATAAGAAATGTAATATATTTGGAGTTACAAATAGAATCTAAAGATTAACTGATAATACAAAATTGTGTTAGTTATAGCCTGAAAAATATTACATCATTATAATCCATCATAAGTACAGAAAATGGTCTTTTAGAAAGCTTTTGTGAGGCATCTTCCATTAAAGCACTTACAAATATATGTTATGTAGCTAAATGGATCATATGTATTTTAATATACATGCATACCGACCAGTCTTAACATTTGTGTTCTATATAATTTGAATTTCAATTAATTTAATTTCTCAATATTTACATGCATAAAATAACAACATATTATGTTGGAGATAGGAAAAACATATTTACGGTACATTTAGCTTCATTTCTGTGTTATTTAATTAGAGTCAGGATTTTCTTAAGGTGTTATTTACTGATCTGTACTCTCATACATTGTCGTTGTGCACCTGCTTTTTGTTGTTGTTGGTAAGAAAGATGGATTCACTCCAATGTGCTCTTATCCAAACGACCTATGGTCCATATCCGAGATCCATCTGCCAGCTTTGTAGAATCCAAATGTTCCTCACAGCGTGATAAGGCCAAACACGGCAGCCTCTCCAGCCTCCTGCAACACTGATGCCACATAGAACATTACTGTAAGTGAATACT
Organism: Clinocottus analis; assembly: GCF_023055335.1. Taxonomy (NCBI): domain Eukaryota; kingdom Metazoa; phylum Chordata; class Actinopteri; order Perciformes; family Cottidae; genus Clinocottus; species Clinocottus analis. Next base: position 8,907,003 of record NW_027175876.1, read on the forward strand.
TATTAGGCTGTCTAATCATCATTTTGTGGTTTACCCAATCTGCTGTTTCATTCCTGCATTTAATAATTAATAGATACCAGTGCCTTTAAGTTTGTGTTTCCTGATTAATAATATATGTTGGTATTTGGAAAATACTGAAGAAAAAAAATCTCATTGTGTTGTGAGGAAAAGTTATGCAACGTATGTGGCTTTGCCAGACAATCTGCAACTTTTCCCAGATACGTTTTCTACAACAATATACATATAATTATTATTAAATTATATTATTACTTTCACACAGATAGCAAATTGCATTCACTATTGTATGTTGTGTTTGTGGGTCAAGCCCTGAGTTGGATTCGATAATATCGGAAATTCCGGTTCAAGATGGTAAAATCTGTACAGAGACTCAAAGTTAATTCAAAATTTCGACAAGGGAACTCACTATCCTAACTTTGTGTTATTAAAAGTTATATTTATTGATGTCCTCTGAAGGTAGCGGCTAGTTACATCATATTTAGCGAGGTGAACCACCTTCGCCGTAAGATAACTTCAAGGCTGCGTGTTCCGTATTTCCGAGGTTCAAAAAGTAGGCATAGTTACCAAGGAGACAACTGAAGCCGAGACCAGCGCGCTGCAGGTAGACGGCTTGAGTTGTGCTTATGTAACTAAATGTTATACAGCGGATTTGTCAACAATTCCCGACACGACTTCTAGTAAAGCTGTCGTAGTTTACAGGACGTTAACTTTTCTGTATAAAGGACTGCCATTTTAGATATAAAGTTAGCTAGTTGGTTTTAACTGGGCGCTAGCTAGCTAGCGGCAGGATGTGGCAGCATGAAACTTAGAGCCAGAGTCTAGTTACAACTCATTCAGGCGTTAAATGTAATTTATCATCACATTAGAACACCAGAAAATAATCAAGACTCTTATCTACAATTGTTAGGATGTGCCACTTTTAAAGTGTAATTTAATGTTACTTCTTTTTAACCAGAGGATAGTGTACAAACAACCTGCAACAATGGCCAGGTCCCCTTATCCTGGAGCCACAGCTGAAGACTTCAGGAGGTTGAGGAGGATCATTGCTGAAGATCAAGACTGGTCCCTGACTCTAGTGCCTTGTTTGTCAAACCTCTGTTTGCAAACCATTGTGAGAAACTTTGAGGGTATGCACTGGTTTTTAGTACCATTGTTTCACAAATTTGTATACACTTACATAATAATATAAATGGAACTTTATGCAAACTTACCTGTTACAGAAAAGCCCATATTTGAAGAACTTTCACCGATCCACAAAAACTTTGTGCATGAGAGACTGTCTACTTCCCTGCCTCTGCACAAGACAGCGAACTTGATCAGCGATGGTGTCTATTGGAAGCGCTGCTGCGAGCAGCGATGGGACATTTGTGACCTCAACCAGTATGGCCACAGCTGGAAACGAATGTTTCTTGAGAGGCACTTGGAGGACATTATTGAGTTTTTTATCCCAGATGTAACAGAGCTGAAGACGATTCTAGAGATGGTACCTCTTTGTAAGAACGACGTGAAGAGGCTGAACATCTCCCAACTCTTGCCACCTATCAAGGACCCCCAGAAGGAGGAGCAGGAGGAGGATTTTAATTCAGAGTTGACAAGTGACAATGAGGACAGCGGACAGTCTATGGATCACTTTGAGTTTGACATCCTGCTCAACAAGCTGCCAAAACTGGAAGAGTTCCATTTGGTGTACAGGGTCAAACAATGTGGTATGAACTTTGAAAGGAAGATGTTTGAGATGTCCAAGAGAGATTGTGAGTCCCTCGCCAAGGCCCTTAAGTCCTGCAAGACTTTGAAGGTGAATATTCCTCTCATCTCACTGGTTTATGGCTTGATGCCTTCTGTAGCTCTTTGCAAAGTAAAGAGCCTGACTATCTGGACTATGTTTGTTTGTTGTAATTCAGCATTTCTGACTTTCTTGCCAATTTCAAAGTATCATTGACAGCCATTTTACAAGTCCCTAATGTCATGAAACAAGAAAATAGTTGTTGGCACTACCCAAACATTCGATTCAAGCTCTATTTACATCAAAGAAAAGACAGCACAGCCTCTGGCTGCAACCTAAATAAGTCACTCTTTGACACAAAAGTTTTGTCACATTAGTTTACTCCTGCACAAAAACATGGAATATATCTGCTACTGATTTCTGTACACAATATCGGAACGGTCCAAGAGATTATTAGAGTTGCCATTAGGGCTGCACCTACTCAGTGTATAATCTGTTATTTCCGAAAATAAAGGAAAATGCCTACCATAACTACAGGTGACTATTCAGACTGCTTGCTTGTCCCATCAACGGTTCAAAACCCAAAGATAATAGGTTCCAATGATAAAATAGAAAAACAGCAAATCCCTACATTTGAGCATCATATCACACATTTTGTGTGGGACATGACTTTCCCGACTATAAATTTTATGACAAATTACTACTTGATCAGTCAACAAATTGTATTGATATTCATTTGAAATAATAAATGTTAACATTATATAAAGCATAGTCCGTCAATGATCTGTCATGCTGGCACGTAAGTGGTGTCATGTGGCAAGTTCATATCGTCAAAGAAAAGGCCAGTTATTTCCAATAGTTATTTCTCATGACATCTTATGTGTGCACTTACTGATTCAGCTTTTTGTGCTACTCACAACATAATCTTGCTCCTCTTCATGATATTTTGTTTCTTCAGCTTCTGAAGCTCCATCAAAGCCAAATTGAGGATAAAAAGTGTCGGCTGCTGGTGAAAAGTCTTTTGGACCATCCGTCCCTGAGGGAGCTCGACTTCTCTCACAACCTGATCGGAGATAGAGGAGCCAGAGCCATTGGCAAGCTGCTCACCAGGAGTAAACTCGAGACCCTGAACATGTGTGACAATGATATTAGAGGCCCGGGAGCTAAAGCTATAGCGCATGCCTTGTCCAAGAACTCCACCCTGTTGTCGCTCAACCTGCGTCTTAACTGTTTGGGAGATGAGGGAGGGCAGGCTATTAGTAAGGCCTTGCTAAACAACAACACCCTGCTTCACCTGCACCTGGGAGCCAATCGGGTAACAGGCCCTACCGCCATCGCACTGTCTAAAGTTCTCCTTCAGAATAACACCCTGAAGAGCATCAATCTCTCCTGCAACAGCCTGGGCGTGGTAAGTAAATTGCTATTTCTAGATCTTTACTAACAGTGGCGGCAGTAAATATAACGTTTTATCTTAGAGAAAAGGCCACATTTTCACTGATATCAAAAGGGCTCCAACTCTCAGGCGACAATTCTCGGACATTGGTGATTCAGTTTATCAAGCATAATTTTGCACTAATGTCGCATGAGCAGGTATTTTTTTTATCTTCAGCTGCACTTCACCAGAGTCCTTAGACTTTAAACTCTGGAGATTATGATTGTGTGTCATCATCAATATCATGGCATTGCTTTGAAAATATTAGTTGTTCATTAGAAAATGTATCATTTAAATAATTGTTCTATATTCTATTCTATTTTCTAAAATATGGTTTAAAAATGTTTTGATCATGTTATTATGATAAACCTTGTGTTTTGGTTGGGTTTCAGAAAAACAAAGCAGTCAACTTGGACTCTATTTTCCCAACTTTCTAACATTTTATAGACCAGATTCATTGAGAACATAGCTGTCAGATTACTCAACAGTAAAACAAATTGCTACATCCAATAGTTGTCAAGATATAGCATGAATAAAGACATTTTTCCTAAGTGGAGGCAAATTAAATATATGAACAAAAATATTGCTAGTTCTGCTTTAAAATGTGTTTCTTTGATTATAAGAATGTGCACAGAGTGGGGGCACTTTGAAACACTGGGTTATTTTGAACACTGGATTTTCTTCCTAAAGCATGCGTGTGCCTGTACATAGACGCAGTGCCATAAAGTAACAGACAGAATAGCTTGAAAGGCTTTTCAATTATTCATAGACATGTGTGGAAAAACATGCAATAATGGAAAGCTAAGTAAGTGTTGTTTCCCCGTGGGAGGCAGATCAGATTATCCCTCCTCATGTTTCATCGTACAGTCTCTGTCTGACTGAAATACACTGCGGAGGATCAAAAATCACCCACATAGCAGAAATACGTTGTGCAATATCATCAATATCTGTGACCTTAGTCTACTGTTCGCAAAAATAGAAAACGCCTTTTTTCAGACATAGCAATAAACCCGTGATAACATGCACAATAAGCAGTTTAGAGAGTGTGGGCTTTTTCTGACAGCTCGAGTTGCCCGGGGGTGATTTTCAAGGTTATTGAGTGTGTCTTCAGATCTTTTTTTTTTAGATCAGCATTGTGTGTGTGTGTGTTTGTGTGTAGGATGGAGGTGAAGCTCTGCGGGAGGCGATGTCGATCAACACCAGTGTGACAGAATGTGATATTCGTCTGACGGAGGTTGACGAGCAGACCGTTTCCTTCATCAACCAGGTGGTTTGGACCAACCACAGTTCAGAACAGAAGAGACAAGCTGAAAAGAGCGAAACCAAGTTAACATCTTGTTCTTTTTGAAATACAAATCCATCTTTATTAGTCACTGATTCCTGCTTTACCTTATTCATTTAGCCACAAAGCATGGGCACTGCTGATTTGTAAACAATAATACAGCATATAGTTTATAATACGTGTTGCTCTAAGAGTAAAGTAAAATAAACTGTCAGCTTTTAATTGTTATGCTCATTTTAACATGTTATGGTGTATATTTCTGATGTCCACAGATAATTGGAACAATGAAAATGATATGATGTCACACAGGAATGTCTCTGTCATCTTGTCCCATGTTGCAGCCCATAAAGCTATAACTGTAATTAAACAACATGTGTAAAAAGTAAAGCACAAGAACGTAGACCTCCTCAGCTTACAATACATTAAAAATCGCATAATGAAGAAGACAAATAAATATTTGACACATATTTCAGTGAGCATTTCAGTTTATTGAGGAGCCTTTTTTCCATTTTTTTCCCACATAGATTTGGTTTTAAGTCCTTCTGTAACATCAAGGCAACGTTGTGGTGGAGTTGGAATACATACAGATTTGTGTTGTTTTTAAAACCTACTTACTGACACACTGACTAATAATATATTTGTAACACCTTTGCCAGGTAGCAAAAACACATCTTTACTTGCAAAATCACGAGTTTAATTTCTATAATCATATGAAGAGAGGCAAAGCTATTCTGTAAGTTGATGGTGGACTAGCACACAGATCAATCTACACAAGATAGAACACTGACACTCTTTAAATCAGTAATCATTATCACTACTCGCCCGACCTTCTGTGTGAGCATCCGATCGTAAAATCAGTTAAACCCTTCTGACATTTTCAGATAAATAAAGGTGTATGTGATTTAAGAACGGGTTTAAGGGAAACAAACATCATTTAAAATAATATATAAGAAGCAGCAAAAAGATTCTGTTGGCTGTGTTGCCTGAAACCTCGTTAAGAGGATTGTATTGCTGTTTGTGACTTAACATACCCACCATTTAACATCTGCACATCATAAATATCCCCTTCCAGTTACGTACGTGCACAACACATTCAGCTCAGCACTAGATTCGCACTAACGGTCATTTTAACCCCTCGTGTCTGTTTTATTTACAGTACAAATCCTTTCTGCCCTACAGACTGGAAAATCCACAAAATCAGTTCAATATAAAAAGACAAACCCCAGAGCATTCTCGAGTGAAAGAGAATATATCAAAACTACCTAATCTACTTCATACACATGATAAAGGGTTCAGTGCTTTGCATGAATAAAGCTTTCATGCTCGCCTATGGAGGAAAAAATGTCAACTTATGAACCTTCCAGACAGATTTGTATTGTTTTTAATGTCGCTTCTATGTAAACATTGCACCGGTAAACACATTTTCTATTCTTACACATGACTATGTATGGATCACAGTGACGCTATCAGAGGGGCCTGGTGGCTGATCATGAATGAGAGAATGTGATGATGACTTTAGTATAAAACAGTGACTTGAATGCCAAATCGTACTCTAAATAGAGTTTACATCCATTGTGGAGTTTGCATGCTCTTCCCTGTGGTTTTCTTATGCTAACACTTTGCAGTACATGAACGGCACATCATTCTCTGCCTTCTGACCAATGCATTCTGGGATGTGATCCAGCCCTTTATGAGAAATGAAATGTATGAATTGGATCATTTCAATCTCTGTGTGTAATTTGGTTTTCCTGCTAAGATGATATTCTTGTTGTTCCTTAAAAAGGTTGTGCAGTACACCATCCATTAACCATTAAAGGGAGAGTTTGCTCTAAATACACAAGTGTAACGAATACCATGAGCTGGAGTCGTTTGCCCCAGCTGGTCGTAAGTTCAAACATCTCCATGTCATGAACATTTACTGAGTGGAGATAGACACATCACTAAATATGATGGGTTGCACCACACAAACCACTTCTTACGTAGAAATAAGTTGTTTCCAAACTAATGCTGGATATAATCTATTTATATTGAAGAGTAACAGAGCTGACGCTTGATTGAAGTTTGCTATTATAAGAATGATGTATGAATAATAACTTTCAATATACTTCAAGTTATACAACTTTATGCTAATAACTAAATTAATAAATGGCAAAATAACAGTGAGGTTGTGTAACATTGGGGAGTTATGGTACTAACGTTAACCCATTTACACATGACACAGATCTTTACTTGCTAAGACGTTTCTGAAGTTCTAATGGTGCAACCCAATACTAGTTACTAAGAACTTAAGGAGGACTTAAAGATGGATTTATGAGTAGCTGGTGCGACTAAAATCCTGGAGAGGTGCCAATGTCTAACATGTTACTCTATTGTATCTCACCTTCTTGCCTTCTTGACCTTTGTTATCTGGAATAGGAACATAAGCAATGCAATGTCCTTGCTGAAGCCTTCTGAAAAGCAAAATACACATGAAGTTTAGAGAAAGGAGTGATGACCAGGTTTTGAGATGGTGTTGCAAAGCAGCATCTTTACCCTGAATACTATCCTGAGTCCTAGAGGCTTGCATAGATGACCCGTGAGTTGTAAAAACAGTTTACAGAGTGTTTCAATGCTAAATTGTCTAATCTGTGTTCTCATCATGCCTCATTCCCTTTGACTGTTTTCGGTGTATTCCCTAGTATTGCTACAAAGAAAGTGTGCAACTCCAAACGTAACATGGAATGTAATAAGTACGGCTAATTGGCCACAATTGTACAGTCCAGGATCATTATTGTGAAGAAAGAGTTGGAACAGGAAATAACACAAAGTGTAGCCCTCAGACAAGACTCAGATAATTATTATTCTTGGACGTTGTAATGGTTTTATTGATCTTAATGGTGGAGAATGATCTGCCCATGCCAGTTTATCTTTCAGTGCAGTTCTCATGAGATGAGGACTCATTGGTCATAAACGACTCTATTCCCACAGTACAGATTCGCTAAATTGTTACTATTTCTATCATATTTCTTTGAAAAGTTTTACCTCTGTTTCCATGTAACATGTACTGTTGTGCATGGCCCGGCAGTAAAATCAAATTAATCATGACTAAGATTCTGCACGCACTCATTTGAGAGGAAGTCTTTTTTGTTCTTTAAAGTAATCCTGTCATATTATTAAATCTGACACTATCAGTAGTGAATCCAGGCCTCTTCCTATTTCTAGCGTCTTTGATGGCCAGCTCTCTGGCTGTCTCTCTGATATGCATCAGCAGCAGCAGCAGAAGCAGCAGAAGCAGCAGCGGTAACGAGAGCTGTGTTATATCATGAGGAGAATCATCTAAAACATTTAGGGTCTTTTTTTTTTTTAAATCTATGTATTTTAAACAATAATTATAAAAGGTTTCTCCCATGCCTCATATACCATGTGTTACGAGTGTTAATTCAATTTGTTTTGATGGGAGGATGTTGAGATGAGATGACTTTAATTATGATAGCTCATGCTTGCAGTAACAGTTGATCGCTAGGCACTTAAACAAGGAGGTAGGCTGAATAGAAATATTGCCGAATATCAAACAAAATGCATCTTTCAGATTTTAATCTTGTTTAGTTGTCACTGATCTATTAATATCATGGTGAGGTTTATTACTATGTAGTTGGCGCTCATAGTAAAATGTGCAGTTTATAGTAATTAACAGTTTGAAGAAGTGTTGTTGATTGAGTTTTAAGTTCTCGTGTCCTTTAGCTCTCCTGTGCTAAATTATTCATCCACTGTGTCGCTATATTTAGAAAGCCAGGAAGTATAATGTCATCGCAGCCAAGACAATTTCTGCTTACTTGATATTTCAGCATCCACATCAGACAATTATTTTTATACTATGGAAATGTCAATGATTTTCTTAATATTTCTTAATTTCTCACTAAGACGCCCATTGATTGTTGTATTCCTTTCGTTTCTTGGCATTTTCAAAGGTTACGGCTGAATAACCTTTGTATTTGGAGCCCCATGTTAGGCTCCAAATACTAGAAAGAGTTACGCATCTCCTTGTCTCTGGCTAAGATCTACAAATATGGCATTTACACATAGGATGTGACTCCCCTCGGTATTCCTTGGTTATTTAACTCTTGTCCTTATGAACGTTGAACAGCACGTGACTTTTTGGCGATTGTGTCCTTTGAAGCCGCATTATAAACAACAGTCTCATCGATAGCATCAACTTTTTCCTTGACTTATTGACTGCACTGTAAGGACTTTCCCAGATATCCTGTTTCTGGCTACAATATCTTCAGAAACTTGAACAAATCCTTGTTTGCAGGTGACAAAGTTACCTCTTTTGTAAAAAGGGAGAAGCAAAAGCCAATGTTATCCCAGAGCTTCCTCACTCTGTCTCATCATGTATCATTACATCTCGTGCTCAGATAAGTCTGGCAGCCGCGGGTCATAGAGAAGTCTCCACACATGAGCCGTTTCTGTGCAGGGAGCGGTGGTCGTGGTTGAGGCAGCCTTCGTTGCGATGCACAATAAGCACTGGGAAGTGCAGAGCGTCCTGGTAGGCTGGAGGGTTCTCCTCACTTGACTGCTGACCTGACAGACAGTGCGTGCTCTCGGTGGGGCGGGTCCGCTCGTTCAGGCTCCCGCTGCTCCTCCACAGGCAGCTCCGCCTGGATCCGTACAACCGACCTAGCGAGAAGCGGCTGGCGCTAAAAGGGATGCGGGGGCTCCCTGGGTTGCAGATGCTGAGGGCACTGCGAGAGAAGATGGAGGAGCTGCTGATGGCACGGTGGCAGCGTTCACAGTTCTGCCTGTAGCTACCGTAGCCTCCGCATACAGAGTAGTTGTTACAGCTTCCTGAGAGCTGAGTCAGATCCATGAGAACAGCCTCAGAGTAGCTGGGCACCAGCTGCTGGTTGGAGCGGATGTGCCACTCCAACTCCGTGCTGTCGATTGTGTTCACTCGTGGGATGTGTCTGCAATGTGGCCGCTCCTCAGACGGGCTCACCGGCACATAGTCAAAGCCAAACAGCTTCTCTACATGGTAGTGTACACAGGCAGTGTGGTACTCGGTCAGTACCCGCAGAGGCCAGGAGAGGGTGAAAGCAGCTGCCACCCAAAAAGATGAGTTGGCTGCGTACCAGGGAAGGTGATTAGGATCAGAAAAGGCAATCATATACTCCTTGAAGTCTACATTCTTCAGGTGCATTCCCTCGCGGGCCTCCATGTAGTCATCCAGGCCCTCGTTCTCTGTGAAGAACCTGGCCCGCTGGGTCAGGTAAGAGTTTTCTGACTCCACATTAGCAAAGCTAAAGCACTTGGTGAACCTCAGCCTGGTGATGGGGAAGTCCTCCAGACCCAACAGGTGCTTTGCGATGTCCTTAACCCCACAGTTCCCATAATCAAACTCTGCCTCAGCCACATGGGTATTGACTCGCTCATGGTAGACCTGCGTGGTGGTGTAGGCATCTCCATTACGGTAGCGTGTCACCTGCCGCGTCCTCCTGATATAATGGTAGCTGATGGCCTTCCACCAGATGCAGGGCGTCGCCTGCTGCATTCGCTGGATGCGCTCCGCCACACTCTCAACATCCACCTTGTACTGTAGGTCGTTCCTGGTGTAGCAGTGCCAACACTCCACCAGGTAGACCACGTACAGCATGACCAGGAAGGCCAGAGGGATGTAGATGTAGCCGTTGGAGCAGGGACTGTCGTGGTACATCATGGACTTGCCTTTGTAAGCGCTGTCGAAGGAGAGGCGTGTGACCTTGGTCACCTGGCACCAGGCCATCACCCCGACGCAGCCATACATCAGCAGGGACAGCAGCAGGCATTTCCAATGAGTTTCCTGACACAAGGATTTAGTCAGGGACTGCGTCTGGGGCCGCTGCTGCGAAGAAGATGAGAAGACATTTTTCAGATCGTATTCCTTTCGAGAAGCAAATGGCACGTTTGTGTGTATTGCCACAACAATTCCTTAAAATATAACTCCAAAACACTGCAAGCCATTCAGAACATATAAAAAATAAAAAAATTGAGTGTGACCTAAATATCTGTACGATATAAAGTTAGAAAAAGTTTTAAAGTAGTGGCTCGTACATATGAAATATTTAAGGCAATATTCTGCGTTGTAAGTGCTTTGGCATAGTTTATGCATGAGCCGCGAGCCAATTGCTTGTGCCTTGGTCTGCACTTGTTAATATCAAAAGTGTCACCCGCTCTTTTAATCAAATGCAAGAAAATGTGTCTGATTAATGCAAAAGTATGTTAAGAATCAATGTTGACGTAGCACATTGAGCGTCTGTGTGGCTGGTGTGTGGGTGTGCACGTGGCCATAGTGTGTGTGTGTTTATGTTAAATATACTAGAGAATAGGAAGGAAGTAAAAGAGCAGAAATATTTGATAGGTAGATACCATGTTTGATGTCAAGCCAGCCAGGAAAAAGCAGCCGTTTGACTCTGGCAGCATAAAGCTGGTGCCACCCTTTATCACCGCGGGGCACAGTAAGCACCAGTGCTTGCATCAAGAGCTAGTCACGCCTTATGGGAACCCTGCCCACACAAACCTGGCAGAGATTCAAAAGCCCCAGGAAGGATGAATTATAAGAACATTCTTTCAAAGAATTTGCATTACATACATTGCACTTTGGCAGAGCCCTCTGTATTATTTATATACACTGATTCAGCTGAACAAAAATATGGTTATTTTCTCAATATCTTCCATAGGTCAGCCTCTACGTGTGACCACAACAACCAGCATCACTGCATTGATGTATTGAATTCAATATGTCAGCTCTGGGCTCTTCGAACTACAGACGAGCATAAATAATAGATGTTTTTCCTCCATAATTATCTCCCCCACCTTGGCCACATGATCCCCAAGGCCCAAGACTCCACCCCACAGGGTGCAAGGGATTAACATTGAAATTCCCAGTTGAGATTAACCTACTGCGGAAGGAGAATTTACTCACTAGCATTCTGTACACGCTCAACAACTATAATCAATACAACATGACATACTTTGTGGCTCATGCTACACTTCACAGCCTCTGTTTAAGCACCAGGAATAATGACGAACAGTTGTGGAGAAGGAAACATTTGAATGGAAACTAAATATACCTGTATGTGGCAGTATTTGATTTAAAAACGTGCCATTAAATGAAAGAAGCAAAATTATAATATTAAAACAGCAGTCATATAAATGTGTAGGTATGTAAATGAAGGTGTAGCTCAGACAATTTGCTTACACACCAGTTTCATCCAGAACATAAAGTATTATACTAGAGATGAGTCGGCTTCAAGAACAGGGAGTTGGATGCTGACTGGACTGTTACTAACTTTAAAAGTACATGTAAATTAAAAACTCCCTGCTTGAGATCACAACAGTTCATTAGGCCTATGGATGGCCGAAAAGGAAGGAAGTGACTCATTATATTAACACAGAAATGTTGACATGTTAGACACAGACATCCCTGTGGCCTCGTTGAATAGGAGAGAACCTCCCCCTCCCCTTTACCCCCCTCTAATTATTTATTTCTGACATGGATTTGTTGAAGCAGAAGAAATATAAAGAAGTTGCGTTGGAAATTAAGCTTCCAAAATAACTTTTCTCACATTGTTATTTTAGTCTGTTCTGCGAGTAAAGTGTAAATAACCTTCAAGCTTCAGTTGGAAGGGGTCGCTACTATTACGTTTGGTGACAATTACGTGTATGTATTGTATGTATTCGTACATTCCCTTTACACAAGAATGCGCACATGTTGAACCCATCCTACAAAATGTAAATCTAAACAAAGGGAATAGAAATGCCTTTCTATATCCCATTAGCTTTATGGTTTACAGTAATGTCCATAAACTTTTAGATCACCTTGGTTGAATACACTTTATATGTTACAGATGCTTCAACATTACATTTAGTTACTTCTACAGGAAGGCTCAAATCCATAAAACAGTCTGTTATGAAACATAATCAATATTTTCGAAAACAAATGAATCAGTCAGACCCTTCAAGACTGAAGAAGCTTTTCAATTCATGAGACTGCTGTTGCGCCTTTAACTAAGTGCCTCTCTCACTCATGGACACTTTCTCTTGACATAATAAGATCAGCGGGGTTATATAAAAACCCTCTTGTGTAATGGATATGTAACTTATCCAACATGTGTATTTGAAGCGGAAGTCTACACAGTCACAGTAAAATAGAGGGGGAAAAAAATCACTGTTTTTACTAGGTAATAGATTCCTAATTATTTGATGTATATTTCCCATTTGAAGGTGTTTACCTCTGTTGTAATGGAGTCAATACAATCTGATGTTGACAGCTACATATACTTAATAAGCTATTTCACTTGAGTCCTTGTTAAACTTACTGTCAGGAGCAAAACTTCTTTGTCTTTAAAGTGAAAAACACACATAGATGTTATGCCTGTTAAGATTTTTTTAAGGAAAAATAACTGTCAAAACATTCAAAGAAAAATGCCATTTTTATATTCTCTCATTACTGTAACAGTAATATTAGACCGTTTCAGTTATCTGAAGCCTCATTTGAACTCTTTCCAAGAGGCACAAGAGGTCCACAAACCCCATTTTGGAAACTTGTCTGAGGGGGAGACCAACAGTATGCACGTTCACACCCGCGGGAGCGCGCTTGGACGCACAGGTTAATCTATACTGCATATTGGGCATTTACTACAACTGCAATACAACTAATCTCCATGTGTTATGTGCACTATTTAGACCCCGATCTCCAAAAACTCATGATTGTAGTTAGATAATTGTGATTCCACCGTTTCTCTTTCCCTCATGCATTTTGATTTATTTTTTTTTTTAAACTGGCCTTCACATTGCAAACAATGAGTCCTCACCTCCTCCCGGGGACTGTCCTGCTCCTCTTCGGGCACGGGGGTGGTGGTGCTGCTTTCACTGGCCGTTGCAGCCGATGCTGGGGACATGATGACAACGGTGCAACACCAACCGGGTCATGGATCTCCTGGTGGGATGGAGGGTTTCCAAATCAGGGTGAAACATAAATACACCGACTGTGCATCAGCCATAAGAAACTCGTCCGGCCCGAGACCAAATAGAAACGCTCAAAACATGCATCACCCCAGCATCCTCCAGGTGGGCAGACGTCGCTGGGTATCGCTTACAGGAATCCGTTCATTGTGCCTCCAAAGACGTGCAAAACAGGCTGAGACTCCTCCCGCGAAGAGTGCTGCGAGGGATGCAATGTTAGGAAATGGAAGAGGCGGCAGTCAGCTCCTCTCCTTGTCGGCAGTGCCCACAGAAGCTGTGAAGCAAGACAAAGACGAAAGGCAGCGGCACGTGTGAGCTGCCAGCCCGACACCACAACGTAAATAACACACACGTCCCAGTTCAAGTAAATCACAACACGCACGGAGGCGGTGCTGCAGAGAGGGCCCGCCCCCTGCATCCCATTAGATGCATGACCCTCTGTGTATGAGCCAATTACTATAATAACAATTATCGCCCCTTTCAAAAGGAAAGCTTTAATACTGTAAGAAATTGCAACAGTATGCAGATAAATATAGGCTGATTCTTGGTATTTTGTATTTAAAACAGAATGTTCAACCCCCAGAGTAAACTCACTATTGAGCAACAAACACATACAGGAAAAACATAATGTATGGAATACTGTGGGATTGTTCTTGTGTTCAATAAGATAAATGATTAATACATAATTGTAAGCACATAAATCACAGTGAAAATGAGCTTGATGTCTCTTTCAAGCCACTGTTTAAAGATTTAACGTACTCATTTAGGTTGTCATTTAGGTTTATGTTTTTTTCTTGTCGTGATATTTTTGTTAATCACATAAACACTGATTAATCTATATTCAGTAGAGACAGAGCATCATTTGTTTCATGCTTCCAGGATTCTTAATGCTATCCTATTTAAGATTGAAACCTGTGAACAGACTTCAAATTATTTTTAGATGAAGGACTTGTGTTTTTTATATGTTAAATAGAAGAAGGAAGAACAGTGTATGAAATTATAGTCTACATTCCTGCTATTTCTGTTTCACCTTTGTATTACAGAAACCCTTTATTTACAATCCTGTACACAACTCCTTGCTTATCATAGCACACAGTATCGACATTGGACTGGACTCCTGCTTAAAATGGAAAGTGTAAACATTACATTGGATAACATGAAAACAGATGGCAGTTCTTGGCAGCAGTAAAGGTTTCTCTCTAACAGTCGGTATTGTTTTATGGACTATATCAGGATAACTCTTGCCCTCAGCAGTAGCGAGCCCTCTATTGGCCAAACCACAAACAAGCATTTTTAAGAAAGAAAAGGAAACAAGAAATTATAGCTGGGTTATTCCTGATTTTTTGGCAGGTCAAACATTGCAACTTTAAACTCTATATATAATATATATATATATATATATATATATATATATATATATATATATATATATATATATATATATATATATATATATATATATAATATTTGCATTTTATTTGTACTCTTTTATATTTTATACTTCAACTGCTGCATAGTTGCCCTTCAGATAAGTAAAGTGAATGTATATCTAACAGAAAATAATGGGAATCAAAATGTTTTGCAAAGTGATTAGTTATGATTGAAAGAAGAAACATGTTTAGGTGTATGCTTCATTAAACTCAGTTGGACCCTTTAAAGTGATGGAAATTTTCAAATATAATTTTATTTTGAAAATCTCATTTCTTCCGTTTTTACTTTGTTGATTCTCGACGCTCTTCCAGTTCAAGTTATGTGTGGCGCGAGCGTGTGTCTGTATGTGTATGTTTGCTCACGCGCACCGGGGATTCCCCCGCTTGACAAAAACAGCTTCGCCTTTCATTGCTCTGCCTGGAGCTCAGACTGTTACCGGATATCTCGTCGACGGGTGGCCGTTCTCCACTTTTAGCTTGATTTGAACTCAAAACTTAAACTTAAAAACTTTAAAAATATAAATATATAATCGATTAAAAGTGGAGGCCTGCTGCTGTGAGGTCATGTATAATCGGTTAGTGGCATGAAACGAAGCCGCTCGATCCTCTGGTATTTCCTCAGGTGTCAGTTGGCTTTCCTCGTACTCCGCTCACATCACCGAGAGCCGAGCGGCGACAACACCCGGCAGTAAGGCTGTAAATCCCCGCGGAAGGTAAGGGGACGGGGGACCCAGCGAGGCCACAGTTACCATGGCGAGCGACGACTGTAGGAAACAGGACTTGTTGGAGGATAACCGCACGGACTCCGGCATTGACTCGTATCGCTCCATACTGAAGTCGGAGGAGCCCCGGGAGCCGAGCGCCGACTTCAGCGGGCCGCGGGACAAGTTCTCCGGCGGGGAAGAACGCCTGGACTCGGCCTACAGCTCTTCGTCCATCACGGTGGAGAACCTGTCGGAGATAGTAGCGGGCTGCTCGCTGTCCAGCGCCCCGGAGGAGCAGGCGACGAGCTCTGAGCTCACGGAGCAGGAGGAGAACTTGCTCACAACTATCACTGAAGATGGAGACACGTACGTTTTTTTTAAATGTTTTTATGAATATATAAAATGCACGAGCACAACTTTTCTGAGCTTTGCTCAACGCCCCGTTGCTGCATACTGCTGGGTGAAGTTTAAACTCGGTGCTTTGCGTTTTAACAATGTTTCGCTCAGTTTTTTTCACCGACTTTTTTGACCAATAATGTTTGCCTCTCTATCTCATATATAGTATATCAAATGTCCACTTCACTTTACATGTTATAGATCACCTGCTTTCTTTTAACAGTACTGGTTGTTAGGACTGCAATTAATAATTATTTAAATCATTGATTTTTCTGTTTGAAATCTATAAAATGAGACCTTAAAAAATCCCCTCATAAGTTCCCAAAGTCCAGCAGGACACATTTTTTAAATGTCTTGTTTTATCCAAATAACAGCCATAAACCCTTAGATATTCATCTTACAATTTAAAAAAACTGAAAGCAACACAAAATCCTCACATTTGAGAAGCAGGAGGAAGACATATGACATTGCCGCTTGAAACATTACACTAAATGATGATTAAAAATCATCAAAATGCTGGTTCATTTGATGTTATTCCATCTCTTTTATTCCTTGGAAATGATGAGATAAGAAACAATTCTCATACATGGAAGTCAAGTGATGGAGTCTATAAATTACATTCAATTTGAGGCACAGTTCTTCATGTGACACTCGTTTCATAGGGGATTTCATAGTGGGTGTGATATTGCACTTTTTGTAATGAACTTTGTCCTTGTCATGAATGTGGACCGGCTCTTGTGAGGCGTCTCTCAGTGAGAAAACAGAAGTGAAACACAAATGCCTGGACTTCCCCATGCACAGACAAAGCACATGCTCTGAGGCAACAGAGAGGACGGCTTTTGATCCAAGAAACTTGTTGATCAGGATAGAACAGTGTGTGCGTGTTTGTATTGGTGAATCCCACAATTCACTGCCGTCTTTCTTTCATGTATTTTCTTCTTCTGCCACACCTGACATCCATGTCAATTGGTTACCTGTCACAATACAATGGCTGTTTGCTGACGTTCATTTCTCAGTTCACGTCATTGACACTGGCTGCTTTTTGCACACAATACCAAAAACAACCCAACCTTCACACACAGCCTTATCAACTCGTGTTTCTAGTGTGACCCATCATATGTTGCCAGGTCATCAGTCTTTTGACGTGAAAGCAGGCCTGCGAATGACTCTTGCCACCTCTAGTATAATCGATTGACGTCGTCCCAGGCATTGTATAAGTGTTGTTATGTCTCTGACCTCTTTTCATTTCCGCTTGCTGGGTGCTGGGGCCACATGGTTTCATTCTCACACCCTAACTATAGATACCTGGGAGGGGAGAAAAAAACACCTGAAACACACCACACTGTGCTGCTTAGACTGAGAGAGAATCATGCAAACATGACTTTTTTTCCCCCGTGGGATTTTTTTGTTCTTATTCATTCAAGTCTTACTCAAACCAGGAAGTCCCTTTCACACAAAGGTTTGCTCCCAGGCCTGAATAGTTGGTTGGCAGCTCTATTATTCTGCAGACATTTAAATCAGTCAGCGGTAACATTAAATTCAGCTGCATATCGTTATACTTTCCTGTGAGACACATTATCAGTACACATACAACTGATATTGAGATACTTTATTGATGGATTATATTTCTATTACACACAGATATTTGAATTGGAAAACTGTTAAGTTTTCTGTAAGCTGAGCTTATAGTTTTTAGTTTGAAATTGGTCTAAATATTGTTTGTAGCTTACATGTTTTTGTTGTGCGTCTAAAACAAGTTAATTAAATAAACTGCTCACACTAGTTTAGTTATCTTTAGGGCCGCAACCAAAGATCAACGTGGTCCTGATTAATTGATAAGCTCTTTAGTCTATCAGACATCAGATAAAACTGAAAACCGCTCATCACATTTTTCCAGAGGCCATAGTCAAATTTAATCAAAATTCAAACAGTCAAAATCTCAAAGTTGTTCAGTTTGCTTTAATTTAGAAAAGTAGAGAATAATAACGTTTGAGAAATGAATACCAGCTTATGGAAAAAAACAAAGATACATTTGATCATTAATCAAAATAGTTTTTGATAAATTATCTGTCAATCGACAAATTGTTCAGCTCCAGTTATTCCACACTGTTTTGTGACCATTTCCCTCTTAAACAGTGTTTATGTCATGTCAGAGCGATGTTTCCTAACCTGTTTTACATAATTAGTGTTGTTATGGTTTACTTCCAATTATTGCAAGAAATCTGAGAATAATCTTTATTCTGAGGCTTTGGCAACACATCACGAATAGGTCATATCGTGACCTACCCTTTTAATTCCAACCCCATAATATAGTGTTTTGTGTCGCAACGAAATGCATTTGACCACATTTTGAAGGATTAACAGTTGTTGACTTAATTCCACTAGTATCAATAAGTCAAACAAGGATCATAATCATCATTGTTGAGTCCCCTGCATGTTTATTTTTTATATTTAAACCACCACAACATCAAAGACTCGAAGTAAGATAAACTAAGTAGATTTGTTAGATGAACCACTTAAAAGGAATACAGAATATATCATTTTTGTTACTATGATTGCTGACAGTTATGTGTTAAATCAGTCAGTCAAAACATTATTTATGATATTGTTGAATAGAATGTCTTACAAAAGTAATTCAAGTTAAAACTACTCCAAACAGATGTGTATTAAACTAAATGACAAGTGGGTGTCAGTGAGAAATAAGACATAGATAAAGAGAGATTGCTGAATCAATAAACAGTATTTAAACTCATTGCTGATCTTTTAAGAGAGCACAGTAACTGCAGAAACATGCATTTTTCATTAAACTGTTTGCTTAGATATAATAACGTCCTCATGCTGCTTTGTGACTAGAAATCAGTTTCAGCTTTAAGGTATATAGCCGGACATTTAAGGTAACTTGGTGGTAAGCTTTGATTTGAATCTGTTAATTGTTTTACAGATGGGGCTCTTTGTATTGTTCTAGTTTAGTCTAAATCAAGCACTAATGCTCGGTGCCACTTCCTGCTTTTTGCACACATTTGTTTGCTACAGCGTCCCACTAAGGGTTTGAGGTTAGCGTGTCTTTGTTTTGTTCAAGGATGCTCCCACCAGTGGGTGGTTTTAGCATGTCCCTTTACTTTAACATCTCTCCAAAAGTTCTTGTATTGCTCACTACCCCAACCACTAAATCATGCCCTTTAGCCCAAGATATGTTACATTTCGTGGTAGTCTCTTGAGATGAATACTGAGTAAAGTTGTGAGGCAACATTTTCTGTCAATGTTTTTTCACCGTTACTCTACTACTGCTTTCGTGGGTGACTATTGCTCAATTTAACATAACTTAAGTTTCCTGGTTCTTGCGATCATGACTGATAAAGATGTTTGTATTTTCTTTGCCACTCTTGCAGAATCTTGCACTTAGCGATCATCCATGAAGACAAATTCATTGCTCAACAGTTGATACAGCTATTCCCCAAAGACGTCCTGGACATCCAAAACAACTTATACCAGGTAAGTGCGACCTGACTCTTTTGACTACACAAGCAGCTTCTCATGGAATTTTTTGATTCAAAGTGACTTCCTCCCAGTCTTGTGCCTTGATTGTGGAAACAGTGGCATTATTTATATCTCAGTTCCAGAGAGCTGTTGTTCCTCTTTATTTGCAGCCCGTCCTCCCTCAAGGACGTCACTGTGGGCGGTTGTTAACTCATAAGGGACTTTGAATGGAAACTCCCCTCCTCTACCTCCTGTAGCAATGGCACATGGAGCTGTGGAGTGTATCCTAGTGTGGATGTGGGTGTAGAAATAGTTCCAGTCCTTCAAGATGTCAGAACAGACACTAAAACTAATGTAGAAACCAAAAATAAAGAATGAGCAAACTGACCGAACTTTCAAAAGGAAACCTCTCAAGTTAAGACTCAGCACTTAATGGAGTGGCTCAGTTAGCCATTGTGGTTGCCTAATTTCCTCCTAGTAGTAATTTTAAGACCTCACATTTGGATACATTACCAAAACAAATGATTCTTTACCCGTCAGGTTTTTAAAAATACATTCCCCCTGAATTGTTTGCATACTGATAAAGTAATGATGATGCAAAGTAATTTGACTGTGTTGTACAGATGTCCTACCGATGATTAAGCCATCATAGAGTTTAAATTCTACTCTTGTTTATTTGAGATGAGTTTCATGGAAACTCTGGAGCAGGTTATCAGGTGGTAGTTCAAAGGCATTCTGGGAAAAGCGGTGACTGAAGTAAAATAGGCGTTAATAGAGTTGAAGTACAATAACTACAAAGAAACCTAATTAGGTCTGCAACTATCTGTTATTGACATTGTGGAATAATGATTCCACAATAAATTTTTTGGGGGAAAAGTGTCTTTAAATTGTTTGTCTTGTCCAAAATCAATCCATCTATCTTTAATCAATCAATAATTTGATTGACTTAACATTCTGACATCGGTTATGATAAATATATTGCGTGTAATTTAACCAGAGACCTGTGGTAATAATGGCATTATACTTGTCTTTTGTGGCCCTCAGAGCCCTTTGCACCTGGCCACCTACCTGAACCTGGCAGACGTGGTGAAGGGCCTGGTGGACAAAGGCGCCAGTTTGGAGCTGCAGGACCAGGAAGGGAACACAGCGCTCCATGTGTCCTGCCAGCATGGACAGACAGAGTGCGCCACCGAAATGACCAGAGAGGTTTCCCCCAGCAAGCTGGCGCCGGTCCTCGAGACCCAGAACTGGAGAGGTGAGGAAAAAGATGAACTGCTGCAGGACTTTAATCAGCCAACGACAGGGCATTTCTATGTGGGACTATTTTAATTATTTTATCTGAATTTGAGCCTCCCAGATTATGCTACTCAGATTGTGGTGTGTTTAGGCCAAGATTTTTTTCGTAAATTTAAAGGAAATAATTAATTTACTTTCCATTGCTAAGCCAATATACACATCATAACAGAAATTAAACTGTCAAATTTAATTTTGTTAACTCTCAAGCTTGAGCACTTCGGAACAAATCTAATGTGGATGTGAGGCAGTATTTTCTGGTCACACAGCTTTGTGTCGTGTTTGCAAAACCAATTTGTAATTGATCTGCAGCATATCTTCATGGTTTCATGTTGCTTGTTATTGTTTGGAAAAACATACTTTTTAAAATAAATGTTTTAATTTTTTACAACCTTAAAATGAACCCCATGTCCCGTATTTGAAACAAGGCGTTTCCTTGCAGGTCTAGCCTGTCTTCACTTGGCTACACTGAACAGGCAACATCAGATTATGAAGCTCCTGGTGAAAAAGGGAGGAGACTTGAATATCCAGGTTAGTCTGTGACACTACATCATGTGGCTTATTTTCGTCTTTAATAACACAGCTTGACTTAATTAAATGGTCAATCCACACTAAATCTGTTTTCTCACACAATAGAAGGTTTCTGTGTCTATGTAATTTGGTGTGAAATTACCTCCTAAATCAGCTTCAGGTTGTCCCAGTAAGAATCTATCTGCAGCCAGCTGACCCTGACCTGCCACCACTAAGATTTAAGCTATGTGTCATACGTTGTCTCTCTCGCCATATATTTTGAAGAAAAAGAGTCGGGGGTTCTGGGTAGGATTTCCCAGTGGTGTCTTTCACATGATCCAGCACTGTACCAGTATTTATAATCACACTGTTTACTGCGCCCTGGCCTTATGTTGTCTTCTTGTCTATAAATCTGCTGCCCCTTTGCAATGCTGATAGTGATATGAGCTGAGCTCAGGGCTTCCTGTAGGATTCATGGAGACATAATTAGATTTGAGATATGATTAGGCTGGCCAGCCACTCTTAACTTTCTATTGAAGGGAACATGGTGGTCAGTCCCAAAACTACCCCGGACATTCCTCTCAGTTTAAATCACCGGCCAAAGATATCACTCTGCCTTATATTCGTCTTATTTTTATTATCATTATTATTGTTACCTACTATATCTTTTTCCTCCAAGCTTGCAGAATGCAACATAAAAAACAAGTCCATACTTTCAAACGGAAAAGTATGAAACAGCATTTTTTTTTAGATGTGCTTACCTTATGGTATTGTCCCATTTGTGTAACTGGAATTTCTCATTTTTATTTTCCATCCACGCCTTTCGCAGGAAGGTACAAGTGGAAAAACAGCACTTCATCTCGCCGCTGAGCAGCATGACATCACATCAGTGAAGCTGCTGCTCAGCAAGGGAGCCAATGTGGATGCCGCCATGTTCAACGGCTGCACTCCCCTGCATCTCGCAGTGGGGAGACAGGACGCCGCCATCGCCAACCTCCTTTGCCAGTCTGGCGCTGACACAATGCTGCGAAACATGGAGGACGAAACAGCGCTGGATCTGGCGGACGGCAATGATGATGTAAGTTTTTGTGATTGACAGGTACAGGAACATCTGTGTAAACTGGACCACCCTTCATAGTGCCATAGACCAGCACTCTAAAAACCATCCTCTTGTACTGGGTGACATGTTCCTTATAGGAACATGGACATGGATTTTGGAGTGCACAGACAGGATGGACCAGTCTGAAAGTGTGAAAGATTAAACAGTAAAATGTGTAGAATAACACCAGCCCTATCTTTGAAGTTTTCATGCTTCATAATCTTTTGGGAGCTACCGTAGAGAGATAAGAGTTCATCAACATTCATTTATATCTTTAATTCCATGACTGCAATACTTGGATTTGATTGTCAGATATTTTGTTTATCCTGCCATTTAGTGAGGACAGCAACGGACAATTAGAGGAGTAAAATGTGACTTTGTTTCCTTGTCTTTCAGATTCTGGCTCTATTTCCTTTTGATGACATCCAGATCTCTGGGAGGTCGGTGGTCAGTGTGAAATTTTGAGTTGGATCATAGGCTTAACAATAATCTTGACATTTTCTGGAGCGGCTAAAACCTTTTGATTTAGAAAGAAAAAGAAGCTGCATTAGAGTGGGATGTTTCCATTAAATAGTGCCTCTTTTTGTAGTACATTCTGGTTTGATTTGCATTTATCTATTATCTAAACAAATATGTGCACATATAAATCATATTTCCCTCTTAAAAATAAATTTAGTCTGCTTAATTGAATGCTGATAAAAAATAATTCTATGTTCCTAAGTCATTGGTTAAATTTTTCTGCTTGCTTCTGCATGCCTCTGGAGGGGTTGAAACAAAAGCCACCTCAATGTGAGTGCAAAACATGTTTAATGTCCATCAAAAATTCTACCTCTTAATCACATTAACCTAGTTTTAATGGCTATAAATTGAACATTCAAATTGCTTTGTTTCACATTTTCTCAGACTTGATCAGTGCAATGAGGCTTTCATTTCACAGCCTTTCATTGTTGCCACAGAAATACTTTTTGTGGAACAAAATGAATGTTCTATGTACTAAATGTAAAACTAACTGTGTCCCAAAGAGACTTGCAATCCTACAAAGACAAACTAATGACATCTTGCTATTTATTAGAAAACTGGTAGCCAAATTAAAAATGTAATATATGACACAAAATGCAGCTTCATCCTTTTGATTGTTTTAGGTTTGCTACTTAATGTTGTGAAGCCCTTTTCTCTATTTATCTCATCTAGTCCGTAATCTGCAGTAACTGTTCATTTACTTTAGTGTGTAATTACACTGCCCTGTTTAGTTAATATATGCAGTTTGTTTATTTTGTAATAAAATGGAAAAAAAACTCACTGCATATTGTACTTTTTTTCTGGGAAGAGGGAAATTTTGGTCACATGTTATGCTTTGTTTCCGAGCATCAGTTTATATTTGTGTTATCTGGACATGCCCAAACTCATTATAAATGTCTGCTCTGTGGTCGTGGCAGGTTCATCAAAAACCTTCATCAGATATATTTCAGGCAAGAATGGAGAGGTTAGGTAATTAAATGAGCTTTTGGAGATTCATTTTTAAAAATCTGTATTTTTTTCGTTTACCAACGCACATCCAGTAAATCATCGGAGATTAAAGGGCACACTTCATGACAAAGCTCTTTCATGAAAACACCGAGTTCTGTTCTTTGTTTCCTGTCAGGTGCTTTTGTTAGTTGTATCTTTTGTTTTCCTGTAAGTGGCTTCTTCCTCATGGCTCCTATAACACAATGACTGTGGAGCAGCTGGAAATTCCACTCAATAATTTTTAAAAGGACATGACACTATTATCATGTGCATAGCAGGTTGAATAATAAGCTGGCAAAGGGACATTAGCCAGAATTCCAACTAATTTTGCTAATTGCAATGTATTTTTCTTCTGTTCAGGTAAACGTCAGGTAATCTGCTAGTCAAACCCTCACAGCACCACAGGGTTTGACTAGCAGATTAATGTGCAGGAACACAATTTATTATGGTAACGGTTTCTAAACAGACTGTGGTAAATAGCTCGAGCAGAGTTGTGAAACTATACCTACTTCCCCACTGAGCTAAAGCCTGAAGCTACTCGTGTGATGGATACAATGCACTGTAGGTCATGCTGGTGTTGCTGTGGGCTATGCTAAAAACAGAAAGGTAAAAAAAAACGTTTGATATGCCAGTTTCACTTATCCTTTAGTAATACTGCGTGTTTTCCTTCTAAAAGTAAATGAAGTATTTACTTTAATAATGCATCATTGAAACTGTGATGTCTTATATTAATGTAATGTGTGTGTGTGTGTGTGTGTGTGTGTGTGTGTGTGTATATATATATATATATATATATATATATATATATATATATATATATATATATATATATATATATATATATATATATATATATATATATATATATATATTGTTGCTTAAACCTATAGGCCTCGCTGATTGCTGATGCACATTTCCAACATTCCAACAACTTTTTGTAGGCCAGGTCATTCTGATCCACAGCATGTAAGGGCAAGACAAATTATAGAATATTTATTACATAAAAGCAGTGATTGGAGAGGAATTTCAGTGGAAATGCCACAATAACAACCATTACAAGTAAAAGTCCTGCATTGGCCTTTTCCAGAGCAGGTGTTTTGACATGGGATACCAGAAAAAGGCACAGGTGTAAGTTATAACAATGCATTCCTTTTAGAAGTCAATTAAAGTTCATGCTCACTGGCTTTACTTACTTTCATGGAACAGAGCCATCATAATTAGTATCAGCTCCACCTGTGCTTTCACTACTTATGGTTACTTACGCACATTATATTGTCAGTCAAGTATCCAAAGTAATGATCATTATGCAGCATAGACCCTTTTATTCTACTGTATCCATATGAATATTGCTTCTCTTTTTAACTCCTTTACTTATTATTGGGTTATTAGTTTCCAGCACAGCTTAAACTACTTCAAAATGCATGTGGTGGACCTATTCTTCCTTCAGGCATGTGTTTTCCGGGAGTTTTGACATTTGCTTTACTGCTTTACAGAGGAGCCCAGGAGGCAGCAGCACCAGGTAAAAACATTGCATTTGGCGCAGCCTAGATACATGAATAATGTTCCCGCTTGTGTTCCTCTACTTAACTAGAATGTATGAATCTGTTTTGTCATGTGTTTTGCTATTTATTTTTTAAACTATTTATGCACCATGTACAGCATTGTCATTGGCCTTTGTGTATGACACACAGGTAAAACTGTTTTGCCTTGCAGTGATGCCTCCGCACCGACAGGGGGCAGCGCCGGCGGGTGGGCGTTGCTCTCCATCTCCTGCGTCCTCTGGTGGTGAGCGAGGAGGAGGAGGCTTTTCCTGCGCCAGGGAACCAACCGGAACCAACACATCGGCCATCTAGGAGGATAAGTTGAAGACATTAGAGCTAAAGGCGGCTGGTCTGAAAGAAGACAATCTCTTATTATCAAAATACCGCTCCCGGCCGGGCTCGTGCTGCTTCATGCTCCGTCACAGCCGAGACGTCTGATCCCGTCGGCGTGTGTCGCCCGGTGTCGGCCACAGAGAGGAAGATGACATCTTTTTTATGGAGGTAACGTCGGAGACCAATAGTAACGTTAGCGAGCCGGGAAAAAAAGCTGCTGGTGATTTTTAGATGTGGATTTGCGACGCTGACCGACCGTTGACGTGGTTACTTGTCAGCGTGGCAGAGACCTGGGCTAAGCGTTAATTTCAGTTATTCATTATTACTTTAACGGTTTGTGTGACGTGACACGAACCGGTGTTGCGCCGAAATCTGTGACGCGAATAGCAGCTGTCCTAAGTTAGCTTCATGTTTTAATATGATGACTTTATTACTTGATAAGCGTCAATAGAAATGGTGTCCCAGAGACTCACATAGCTGTGAAACTAATGTGTAGAGCACTTTATACTTTAACTTAAATTGAGTTACCCTGTTTGTTAAATCTCATCAAAATACTGCATGTGATAATGTGATTAAAACACCGCAGTGGCAATAAGGCTGAAAGTACTGGACAAGCAAGAGAATCTAATGGGTCACATCATTTGGTGCAACACCAGTGTGACTTTTTTCCCGTCACACTGATGTTTTCTATGAATGTATTTATCCAGACCCCACCCATCCACAGCTAGGTATTAATATTAACATGGCCTAGTTGATATGTGGGACTGGTGAACGAGGACATGTTTTTTTCTGCTGTCATACAGGGTTAACCATACAAGACACAAGCACTGTGTTCCTCCTCAGGTATATGTTTGGCAGATGTCTCTGCGTGCCTGTGGTGAGACAGCCTGTGGGTTGGCCGCCCAGCCGCTGCAGTGAATTCCTCCATGTAATAAGTTGCTTGTTCAGAGCCCAGGTCTCTCTGCAGTGGACGACTGGCTGGACAGGCCACAGCAGAGTTCAACACAAAGAGGCTCTGTTTGAGTCAGGCTCACAGGCCCCCTGGGACGAGACCCGGCCTCACTTTGAATCAGATGCACATTTAGTGCCACGACAGCAAGGAGCACACCTTTTTCATGGAAAACTAGGGATTCATCACAAATGAGCTTGAGATTGCAAATGTGCCAAAGCTGTGTGTGCCTCCTGGAAGGGAGTTGGGCAGCAAAGCGATTTGTGAGAAAAGTTTCCTGCTGGTTAAGTTGCAGATTCAGATTTGACTCTCAAAATACAACAATTACAATAGTATACATTATTAAAACTGTCGAGCATCATAAAACCGTATAGTTCTACATTGAACAGACATTAAGTCTATTTGGGTACATGGTTCTGTTTTTCTTTCACTCTTCACGTGATGTAAAAATGTGTTTTACTGTTCAGTATTTAAAGTTTTACTACAGTAGTTAATTTTAATTTAGTGAGAACATTTTGAGTACTGTTAATCAAGGTTGTGCTATTATGCTACTTTATTAAGTTTTAAGTTAAATTTATTAAGGTTCTGCTGGTAAAATCATACTTAGTCGTTCTGAGGAAGAAAGAAAGACTCAAGAGAGAAAGTCGGTATGTGTTACAGCAATTTCCTTGGTTAAAAAGAAAATGTGTGTAAAAAAAAATTGTATTTCAGTTAATGGTGTAAATCTATGGAACAGCTGTTGTGAGGGATGGAAAACATGTAGCTCAGTAAGTAAAAAAGGGATTAAAACATAATTATTGAACAATAACAGCATGATCAGAAGGCTTGACAAGGTACAGAATACTACAAGTTTCTGTCGTTGTTTTCTTCTCTCTTGATGTGATGATTTCACAATAAATTGATTCCAAGGGTGTCGTTGTCTATCCAGTGTGACGAGGACAGAAGTATCGTGAAATGGAGCTGAAATACCAACAAACTTACCTAAAATATTTTCTTTTAGTATGAATTCAGATAGGATTAAGAAAGTTGTAAACACGCATACAAATATAATCGTCACTAGTTGATATTTATCACAACATTGATATGATGGATAGTAATGTGATGTATTAATCATCTTAACTGTATTTTACACTGTGGCCTGATCCTCCTTGTCTTTTACTCTGTAGGGTTTGCCCTGCATTTGTGTTGCTTCTCATCCCTTCCATTGTGGCGGCCCAGGAGTCGTCCCTACTGGAAGGCTGGCATGAAGTTTGGGTCTTCCGCTTTCTTGTCAACGTTCTGGGATACTCCACCATCATCATCCCGGGCTACTTCCTCATTAGTTACTTCAAACGCACCAATTACTTAGAGACAGGTTTGGGCTTGTGATACAGACGTTTAATTTGGAGATGCATGCCAGATAAAGAACACAAATGTGTTCCTTCCTGACCACCTTGGTATCAAGTTCAATCCTCTTTTTCCCATGTATGTTGTCTTTCAGGTAGTGGGATTTGTTTCCCAATCATAAAGACTTGCGTGTTTGGCAGTGAGGCCAAAACCGGTCTGCTGGATGACGCGCCAATTGCACCCAGGAACGAGCAGGATTCAGGCTCGTCAGTCAGACAGGTCGTCAAACTAGTCTTCTGTGCTGCCGGACTTCAGGTGTGAATCCTTCAAAAGTTGCATAGGGTCTAATCCCATTAATACCATGCACTGTTTTTACTCCGTTTGTGCAGCTGTGGGAGAGTTGTTTTATGTTTGTTTTACAGTTTGCTCTCAGCTGACTATTTCAAAAGATGCTTAAGTGTAGTTTGTATAAAGGGAGGAGCTGGGACACTGATGCGGTCATGTAACTTTGCCATCTACGAAATGGAGTGCTAGGTCAAAGGATCGGCCTATCTTAAAGTTGTACTTATCCATATTTTTGGATTAACAATGGACTAAATTACCTCATGTAATGTGACAGGGATGGTTATTGTGATAAACCCATGAAGAATTATCACCCAACTTTGCAGGCGCCCTGGGCGCTTTGGAGCGTTTAAGTGTACATAAAGTTAGGGGGTGAACTTCATGGAACATTAACGAGCCAGAGAAAAGTTTGTGGGGACCAAAACAGAGCTTCGGGTGGCTCCGCACCTCTCTTTTCGTTTTTTTCCATCAGAATAAAAGCCTCAGAAACTTACACTCGAACACTGCTTCCTAGATCGCCGCCAAAATACACAATACAATAGCTTACGGTAGCGAACTATCACGAATAGTCTGGCGTTTAAACTCACGCAAGTAAAGAGTGCACTCTGCTGCATTCAAAATTCCTTTCGAAATAAAAGCACAGGGTTATTTTTGCCCACGCGAAGACCCGTGACTCACTGAAAACGCGTCTGACACCAGCGTTCAACGAGGTGCAGGTGACACGACTTACACGTTGTTGTCATGACATGTCACATGGCACTAGTAAGGGATCACTTCACAGCCAAGAGAAAGCTAAACTACCCCAATGTATTTGATTTTACAAAATAATCAACCAGTGCTCAACTTTTGAAGGGAAGCTTTTGATGAAAAAATATTTAACTTGAAGTACACTCTTAAAATGCTTGTTGGTTTTCTTATTCTCAGGTATCGTACCTGACATGGGGAGTCCTGCAAGAGCGGGTGATGACACGTTCCTACGGAGCCATGACTCCAGAAGATGAGGGTGAGAAATTCAAGGACTCTCAGTTCTTGGTCTTCATGAACCGCATCCTGGCTCTGACCGTGTCGGGCCTGTGGTGCATCCTTTTCAAGCAGCCTCGCCACGGAGCCCCCATGTACAAGTACTCCTTCGCCTCGCTGTCCAACATCATGAGCAGCTGGTGCCAGTATGAGGCCCTCAAGTACATAAGCTTTCCCACTCAAGTCCTGGCCAAGGCCTCCAAGGTCATTCCCGTCATGCTCATGGGTAAGATCGTGTCGCACAAGAGCTACGAATACTGGGAATACTTCACCGCCGTGCTGATCTCAGTGGGTGTCAGCATGTTCCTGCTGTCCAGCACACCCAGCAAGCACCCGTCCACCGTCACCACCTTCAGCGGGGTCGTCATCCTCATCGGCTACATCGTCTTCGACAGCTTCACTTCCAACTGGCAGGACAACCTCTTCAAGTACAAAATGTCGTCCGTGCAGATGATGTTCGGAGTGAATCTGTTCTCCTGCCTCTTCACCGTCGGCTCGCTGCTCGAGCAGGGCGCGTTCTTTGACTCGGTGGCTTTCATGTCGCGCCACTCCGAGTTTGCCTTTCATGCCGTGCTGCTGTCCGTGTGCTCGGCGTGCGGCCAGCTCTTCATCTTCTACACCATCAGCCAGTTTGGTGCCGCAGTCTTCACCATCATTATGACCCTGCGACAGGCTATCGCCATCCTCCTCTCTTGTTTCCTCTACGGTCACGCTGTTACCTTAGTGGGTGGATTTGGTGTTGCAGTGGTCTTCTTGGCTCTTTTCTTGCGGGTGTATGCACGTAACCGCATGAAGACCGGCCGGCGGTTAGCACAACCAGTCGGACAGAAGGTGTAGCGCTCTGAAGTGGCACCAAGCTGGGAACTGAGACCACGTTTTCTGTGGTGCTTTTTGTCTATTTGTGTGTATCTATCGGGTTGGTTTGTTTGTTTTTTACTCTTCTTTTCCATTGGTTTTTGTTTTCCTTCTTCAATGGTACAGAAAGGGATTTTGAAGTTTTGACACTTACACCAAGATGCCCCCAAGGGGTCCATGTGATTTGTCGAGTCAGCAGTCACAGAAGTTTTGAGTGCCTGTAAGATTGTCTTATACACGAGTCCCAGACCATGAACTTAGCAAACTGCCTCTTCACCAATTTCACACTTAAACAGTAGAATATGTTTCCTTTATGTGGCTTGTGCAGCCAAATGAAAACATTCTGAAAAATGTTGAGATTTATGGCTACGCCTTACTTTTCCAACATCAATAAATTAAAGGACTATTGTGTGGGATTTAGGGGAGTCTATTGGCAGAAATTAAGCATGATATTCAATATTATGTTTTAATTGGTGTGGGGTAATCACCTGAAAGTAAGAATTGTTTTTTTTTGTTGGGTTCGAATGAGCCATTCATATCAATAAAAGGAGTTTCGACAGTATGTTTCAACAGGAGCCCAGAACAAACTACACCAGGCACTGGCTCGAGAAAGAGCCTTTCGTGTTTTTTACATCGGAAGTGGCAGCTTGAATTTGTACCTTCACTAGATTCCACTAAATCCTACACACAAGTCCTTTTTTAACTTGATCCCAAATATTTGAACAAGACTTTCACCTTCAGTTATGACCAAACTTTCTATTTCTTACAATAGCACTCACAGTTACAATAGCCAGATGCTTATCTCAGTCCTCCATGTTGGAGAGCAGCGGTCTTTATGTGGGATTTTTATCTTGTAAAGCTGTAAACATGGCCTGAAAATATGGTGCACAGATTAATGTTCATTTTAAGGTATTATAACATGTTCCAGAGGCTACCATCGGTACTAAAGGGTGGTAACGGTTTGCGTAATAAATAGCGCACTTGTTATAAATTGTATAGTTTTACCCCAACGTCAGTGAACCAAATGCTGCTGTGGGTACTTTTTGCACGGCGTTATTTTAAGGAAAAGTTTTTTTGTTCTCAACACAGATTCTACTTAATATTTTAACTTTGGGCTAAAAAAAAAAATTGTAAATATATCTCTTAGTCATTGTTTACTTCCAACTTGTCTGTCGTGTACTTTTG
This sequence comes from Clinocottus analis, assembly GCF_023055335.1. Classification (NCBI taxonomy): domain Eukaryota; kingdom Metazoa; phylum Chordata; class Actinopteri; order Perciformes; family Cottidae; genus Clinocottus; species Clinocottus analis. The sequence continues at coordinate 8,938,403 of NW_027175876.1, forward strand.
TAAAAGGACTGCTTCATGGGTTTTCACCGTCACATGTGAATGTCTGGAAGAACACTGAATGGATAGTGATGAAGATGACGATCATTACCGTCATAAGGATGTGATGTCGGCCTGGGGGGAGTTTGCAGAACAGAATGCAAACAAGGGAAGTGCGATCTCACTGGTACCTTGTTTTTATCATTCTATTTCCTCTGGTAACTGGATTAATAATAAAACATATTAAATTAACTTAACATGATGAAATGAAGAGGTTTGATTTTACTGTTTCACAGTGTTTGTGCTCATCTAAAGTGCTGTTTGCTTTGCAGGTAACAACCTTTTTTCTGAAGCACCATTCATTACATTTCATTATCCAAAGCGACTTAATAAGTGTTCAACCATAAGAACCAAACTCAGAACGACAAGAATCAAGCACAAAGTACAATTTCTTCAAGAAAGCAAAACTACAAAGTGCTATTCATACAGAGCAGACAGTTTGAACAGTTTAACTTTAAAATGCAACCATATTATTGAAGCTAGTAAAAAAAAACAATTCAAAAAGGTGTGTGTGTGTATAAAAGTATATATGATTTATATATAACTTATTGTAAACCAACAGTTATTTCAGATTGGACCAAAGTGGGATGGACTGATAGATGGACTATGCTGATGTAAAAAGCTAATGTGGCTAAACATGGAAGCACAATGGGAGAGACACGTTTTAGCTGGAGCTGATGAACTGCCTTGCGGGGCGTTTGGTACTCTGCAGTCGTCCCGCCTGCTTGTAAAAGCACACGCTTCTTTACATGTCTGATCTATTTGCCAATATTGTTTCAACAATAGGCTGCTGTTCAAGTTGTGTTCCTTAAATGTGTCTGCTAAAGTAGTCAATCATAATACCAAAAATTACCATTTTTCCAGGGTGTAAAGGGGGCTCGCCCTATGAGATAGACATCGATATGGCGTTGGTTGACATCTGCAAATCGGTTGAGTAGATTTTCCTCTCTGTCATCTCTCAATATTACTTAAACTCTCTTCCGCCTTATCAAGAAAAAACATGTTATTTTCGAAACAAACTCGTGGACTCTTTGCATTCTACACTAATTCATAAACCAGACCACTATTATGATTCACTGAACATCAAACTGAAGACAGTATTTGACTGTGTAGTGCGAGGAAACATTTCCCCTTAGTTTATCATCTCACAGCTTCTCAATGGGGGAATTTCCCCGCACCTCATTTCTCAACGTCCTCCACCCCATCTGGTTTGGAGTTGTGCGTCACAATGGCAGCAGCTCTTCTGCTCTTTTTTTAACACAAATGAAATACGTGATAAGGGGGGATGAGAGAGGACGTAGGCGAGGAGACCTCTGGTTTCTTGGGCTTCCTAGTTCGTACACTTATTAACTTTCTAGCTGAGAGACGGAGGAGCAAATTGATAACACTTAGGACACATGTTTGGATACTAAATACGAGCCTCCTGCCAGCTAACGTAGCTTAGCACAAAGACTGGAGACAGGGGACACATTAGGCCTTGTTCAGTCCAAAGTGGACAAATTCCACTTGGGGTTTCTCGGGCTTTTGTGCCAGAATACTTGGCCTGTGACTTCCTGGAGTCACCACTGGTTGGCTTGTAACGCTCTGAAAAACACAATCATGAACATGGCTTTATTTATAAGTGCTGGATGGCGGATTTTGTCACTTTTGGGCAGAGCCAGGCTAGTTGATTCCCCCTCTATGAAGTATTTGTGCTAAGCTAAGTTAGCCAGCTGCTAATGGTAGCAACAGGGCACTCACAAATGCAGCCGCGTGACCATAAAGGTTATAGTTTCTTTCTAAGGTATACGTTTTTTCTTTCTCTTTATCTTGCTTCTTGCCTACTCAATGTGAGTGTTAATCTGTTGATTTACAAAGTGCAATCAAATATGAGAAACAACACTATGCCCTATGACGTGCGCAACAAAGTTGTTTTTAGATCACAAGTATTAATTGTGTTGTTGTTTTTCTGACACCTTGCATTGTAAATGTCATAGGAACTTAGTTACAACCTTTATGCACACGGCCCTGCAGCATGGTGTGATTGCAGTACACATTGCAATACCACGCTACATCTTTTTCTCTCATTTGATCTCTATCTCATCTTGAGTGATATAAACCACAACCTCACCATCACGGAGGCAGTAACGCACTAAAGTACGGAGACAAAGAGACGCGTGACTGAACAACTCTTTTCAAGTAAGGCATGTCGACATATTTTAAGCATTTCTCCAAAACAAGACGCACACAATACAGAGAGAAGAGATGATAGGATACAAAGTTCATAAGAACTGTGACACTGCAAGCCAATGTCACACAGCAGCCCACCGAAACACCAGAAACCTCCTCCTCAACTCTGCGTTTGTGGGTTGAGAACATCTTTACACACAGGGGTCAAATGTTTCCACAGGAAGTTCTTTGTTTGAAACCAAGGCAGGTCAGACCAGATGCACCTTTCAACTTTATGAGTGAAACCTACACCGACTCTTTACCAGCTGAAGCAGATCGAAGGTTTACTACAGACTCAAGTCACCAAACATCCGCATCCTGTATCTAAGCAAGATGTTGTTTGTTCACTTTAATTGTTTTGGCAGTGTGTTGGGCTGACCGAGCTACGAGTACACTACGAGTACACACCCTGCCAAGTACATCGTCGCCACTAAGGCCGCTGATCCTTTAACACAGTTCGGCGAGTCAAATGTTTTGGAACGGTTGTATGAAATGTCTTTTCTTGGAGCCAATTGCCTGCAAACATTGTTGCTTGTTTTTGAGTTTGAATGGTGTGTTTTAGCCAAATGTGGTCACATGGTCGCTGCAGACAAACCTGGAGATCTGCAGTCGACTGATCGCCATAGTTGTTTGTCAAACCCTCTGACATTATGCAAATATTTTGTAGATGGAGCAAATTAAGGTGGTCAAGTTAAGGAGGCGTTACGGAAAACTGTTACAGCATGTTTCTGAATGACACGGCTAAAGTTCCCACAACGACTTTGACGAGAGCAGGTTCAGGAGGGAGAGACACCCACGCTCACTGGGTTTACAGATGAGCAGAAAAGCTGCTGCCGCCTCTTCAAACGTGTGAAGCGCGTGACTTCCAGGAAAACTACATATTTTACATTTTCCTCAGAGCTTAACGGAGGATGCCTCACACTTTCAACTCACATTTATGCTTTATCCATGTTCCTTGTGCTTAAACACATTCTTAAACATTTTTCTGATAGTAAAGACCGTAGACACAATGTATGCAATTATTTTCTTCTGTGTGTGAGATTTCTAAAACATGTTTAGGCAACACCAAAGTTCTATGCAATGTAATCTTAGCAGTCTAACCTGTCCATCAAGCCAGCAGGGACACAATGCAGTTTGAAGCGTGGTTAGGCAGGGACGTGTCTGCTCTTGGTTTGGGTGAGAACGTTTTACAAGATTTAGGTCAGGGTTAGAGAATATATTCACCCGTCAGACTTATGAAACGTTTTAACCACTTGTGACGCGTGAAAGTTATTTTTAGTAGCTTTACCCATACAACCAAGAATAGTCCTTTGAAGTATATTTGTGATTTTGGGCCATGTGAAGCAGACTGATTTTCACCTGGGCCGGTTTGGAGTCATGATTGCATTTACATTTTGCAAATTTACAGAATATGTACTAAAAGTCTTTAGTTACCCATAAGAGCTTCTTTCTTGTACTAATACATTACCTAGATTTAGGGTTTACAATCCAGTGGTATAAGAAATATTTAAGCTCTACCTCATAACTGCAAGTTGTATACCACTTGTAATGTAGCATTTCCCCCTTGTGGTCACTTTAAGAACAGTCCAAACCATAGTTTGAACTCAGAAAGTTGAAGTCCCCAAATTTTAGTAAATTATGTAACATTTAAATTCCTTTTTAAATTTTTCAAAGTGTATGTAGACTTGGTTGCAGATTTTAAATGTATGAAGAACTAACATTTGAGAAGGCATAAATATAAACAAGACAAAACATAAGGTATTACATCTTTAATTTTTTGCAAAACAAGACTTGGAATACAGACACAAGCCTGGACTCGGGCAAAGGAATCATACAGTCGTCTCTCCATGCAGCGTGCAGTGTTGCACATGAGCAGAACCTCCCCAAACCTTCCAGACCCGATCTGACAATGGAATGTACCATTCCCATGTTCACACAGTTACCGCTCCAACATTTAAAACTCAGTGCAACAAGGTACTCGTTAAAACATGTGTCGTCACCATGAACTTATACAGCAAAAACCAAAAACTGCTTTTCTTAAGGTCTTGCAGAGTAACGCTCAGGACGCAAGAGCAACACTGGTCCACCACAACATGAATGACTTTTTTTTGCAGTTACTGCAGTTTAAGGATGAACAATTGAAAAGTGAGGCTAAAGTGTTAGAAATCTGAGGGGAGGGTTGGTTTAATCAACTTCTTCCATGCGTGAAGCATCATCTTCACCATCACCTTCTAGGGCAGGGATCTCATCTGGGATGGCTGCAGTTGTCGCCTCCTCAATGGGGACATCGTCATCATCGATACCTACAGGCACATGAATTGTTATTTTTTAGCAATCAAGACAAGTTAAAAGCATGTCAAAATCACCAATGACTGGTTGCATCTTCTTACCCAGTCCCAGTTTGATCATTCTGTAGATGCGGTTGGAGTGGGTCTGTGGGTCGTCCAGGGAGAAGCCTGAGGACAGAAGGGCGGTTTCGAACAGCAAGATGACGAGGTCCTTTACAGCCTTGTCGTTCTTGTCAGCATCTGCCTTCTGCCGGAGTGTCTCCACGATGGGGTGGTCAGGGTTGATCTCCAGGTGTTTCTTGGCCATCATGTAGCCCATGGTGGAGTTATCCCTGAGTGCCTGTGCCTTCATGATCCTCTCCATGTTCGCGGTCCAACCGTAAGTGCTCGTCACAATACAGCAGGGTGAAGACACCAGTCTGTTGGACACCGTTACCTGCGAGACAAATGGACAACATTAGGACTTAAAACATGCAACATTGACCCAATCTAAAAGTCAAGTTAATAAAAGCATGCAGAACAATCATGTTAGAAATACATGTGCAACACACCAGCATGGCCAATGCCATCACATCTTAAGTAGAAACATCTTTATAGATTACACTGAAAAGTAATATTTAGAAACTGGTTGAACTTCAGCACTTCTCAAATTCTATTTTCACATTTGTTAAACTTAAAAAAAAAAAAAAAAAAAAAAAAAAAAAAAAAAAAAAAGGGACATGATTAAAACAGGCATCTGTTAGAGCACACGAGTTGCAAAAACAATTTACAATCCATCGCCACAATCATTTGGAATCCATCACTAGTCAAAAACACATTTGTCAATCAATAACTCATTCGGGACACACAAAATACTTAAGGAGCCTCCTTGCAGATGTACAAAACTCACCAGAATACAAGTGAGGATCAGTTAGGGCACCTGTTTCCAAACAAAAGTGGCAACTGTAGTTGTGAATTTATAACAACCTAAATCCTACTGCGTAAAAAAGGGAAACTTAGGTCAAAATTAATATTGACTCATTAAGATCATTTACCTTCTCCACTTTCTTGTCAAGGATCTCTTTCATGAGCTTGCAGAGGTTTTCAAACTTAGCCTTATCCTCCTCCATCTTTTTCTTCTCCTCCTCATCCTCTGGCAGCTCCAGACCCTCCTTGGTGACAGAAACCAGGCTCTTGCCATCGAACTCCTTCAACTGCTGGACACAGTACTCGTCGATGGGCTCCGTCATGTACAGAACCTCAAAGCCGCGCTTACGGACGCGCTCGACGAAGGCGGAGTTCGCCACCTGATCCTTGCTCTCACCTAAAGAAGTAATTTAAGTATTAGCGTTGACCTGACAAGATTAAATAACATTGGCTTGTAAGTAATCTACTAAAAAATGTTCCTTATGTTCCTGTAAGCAGAAATTTAAAGAAAAAAAAAAAAGTATAAACCACTAAAAAAAAATGCCATCAGAAAAATTCACTTAAAAATAAATAAATAAATACTGACGCACCAGTAATGTAGTAGATAGCCTTCTGGTTCTCCTTCATGCGGGTTAGGTACTCTGTGAGGGAGGTGGTGTCATCCCCAGACTGGGAGCTGGAGTAACGCAGCAGCTCAGACAGCTTCTTGCGGTTTTGAGAGTCTTCATGGATGCCCAGCTTTACAGAACAAACATGGTTAAATGCCAATAAACAAAAATTGCACAACAGTAGCCTATATCAAAACAAGATAAATTGATTATCCAGCTACATTTGACTACTTATTTCACGGTTTGAGTTGCATAGTCTTCAAATACAAAATGTCATCGCCAAGAATTGAACATGATACAAGTTACCATTTATGTCACATAACTAGAGTAACTTATCTACAGGACTAAGCGACTATTCTATTGCACATGAGCACAGTGTCAAGCGTCGCATAGACAAGAGCCTTTTACACTAGACCAAGTGAGTCACAACTGCATGAAGAAAATGGTTGCGATACTAAAACCAATACTCAGCTACAATTAGCCCGTATAGCTAACAAGCTATGCTAGACTGCCTGCAGAGGACAATTGGATTAAATGAACATTTAAAAAAAAGGTAGACCTTGTGAGTCCATATAGATGCACTGAAAACATAAGGAGCGCATTATGAAAAGTAATGCACTCAAAATTGAGATTTTACTTAAAATAAATCAATGCAGCGCTTAACATGCATATTTTGTATACCTTTATGTTCTTGGAGAAACCCTCGTATAACTTCTTGTAGTTCTCAGTGTCTTCAGCCAATTCGGCAAAGAGCTCCAGACACTTCTTGACGATGTTCTTGCGAATGACCTTGAGGATCTTGCTCTGTTGCAGCATTTCTCTGGAGATGTTGAGGGGGAGGTCCTCTGAGTCGACCACACCGCGAACAAAGTCTGGAGATAAATGCAAACATGGCTTATTGAAACCATCCAACTTTGTAGCCATCTTTATGTGGGTGTGCGCAATAGTCATGCAGTGATATAGAACTGCAAAAAGCTTGTACAACTTACTCAGGTACTCTGGGATGAGTTCTTCACAATTGTCCATGATAAAAACTCTCCTGACGTACAGCTTGATGTTATTCTTCTTTTTCTTGTTCTCAAACAGGTCAAAAGGTGCACGGCGGGGAACAAAGAGCAGAGCTCTGAATTCCAGCTGGCCCTCCACTGAGAAGTGCTGTAAAGAAGAACATAAGTTAGCTTGGTTTGACTTTATTTCAGCCACAAGGCTGACACATGAACTATTCAACAGACATTTCTTGCATTGTAATATTTACCTTGACAGCCAGGTGATCCTCCCAGTCGTTGGTCAGACTCTTGTAGAACTCGCCATACTCCTCGTTTGTGATGTCATCGGGGTTCCTGGTCCAGATGGGCTTTGTCTTGTTCAGCTCCTCTTCGTCGATGTACTTCTCCTTGATCTTCTTTTTCTTCTTCTTGTCCTTGTCTTTGGAGTCCTCCTCATCATCTGATCCTACATCCTCAATCTTTGGCTTGTCCTCACCCTCTTCTTTCTCTTCCTTCTCCTTTTCTTCCTTCTCCTTCTCTTCTTTCTCTTCCTCCTCTGCCTCATCATCACTGATCTCCTTTTCACGCTCCTTCTCCACCTGCAAATTTAAAAAAAATTTAACTTCACTGATATGCAAACAGTTTCAACTTGCCCAAAACTAAAATGGCAAAAACCTGATACTTACAAACAGGGTGATGGGATAGCCAATGAACTGAGAGTGCTTCTTGACAATTTCCTTGATCCTCTTCTCCTCAATGTACTCCGTTTGGTCATCCTTCAGGTGCAGGATAATCTTAGTTCCACGACCCATGGGCTCGCCTGTGAATAGGATTGTAAAGTTATGAGCTAGATGTTCTGCTAGTAGTACTGTGCATTACAGTAAATAAATTGCCCTTTTTGTCCATTAAAAATATTTATCTATGGAACTGGTCAATGATAAATATAAAGTTATACCATTCAAAGATATTTAACTTCTTAACAAAAATAAGTGTGCATGGGGTTCCACGTTAAGTTACAGCCACCAGCTGAATGAGGCTAACAATGTGCCAGGTACAATTTCATGCATTTCATAACCCAATACAAGCGGCGTAATCAGAAATAGTTGGTGCAAATAGCAGGTAAGGTCAAATGTTGCCTTCTCTACAACATTGATTTTGTAATGGAACCAGGGCACGTACCGGTGTCAACCTTGACAGTGAAGGAACCTCCAGCGGAGGACTCCCAGATGTACTGCTCATCATCATTGTGTTTGGTGATGACAACAACCCTCTCAGCCGTAAGGTAGGCAGAGTAGAAACCCACACCAAACTGACCAATCATGGAGATGTCAGCTCCAGCCTAGAAGGATAAAATGTATAACGTCAGGATATTGTGATTAAAAAGTATTGTCTTATTAAATTAACCAGGATTTGGATCAAGTAACTTTTAAACAGATATAAGGTCTGTCTGTCAAAAGCAATGGCCTACAGCCTTTTTTTCTTTGCACTAATGATGCATTTGTATAAATTATTAATTTCTTCATCACGTCGTACCTGGAGGGCCTCCATGAAGGCCTTGGTGCCAGACTTGGCGATGGTACCCAGGTTGTTAATCAGGTCGGCTTTGGTCATGCCAATTCCAGTGTCGATGAGGGTCAGGGTGCGGTCAGCTTTGTTGGGGATGATTTCAATTTTCAGATCCTTGCCACTGTCCATCTTGGTGGGATCAGTGAGGCTTTCATAGCGGATTTTGTCCAAAGCCTGAAAAACACAGCAAGATATTGGGTATCATTTTGAAGCATTACTCCATGAAAATCAATACCACTACATTAATAATTAATTACGCATTTAAAAACCTGTGCATAAGAAAGTAATGGGCCAAATTATTATGCAAGAACTGGAAAAACGATGTGAAGCTGTTACAGACTTACATCAGAGGCATTGGAGATTAACTCCCTAAGGAAGATTTCCTTGTTGGAGTAAAAGGTGTTGATGATCAGGGACATCAGCTGAGCGATCTCTGCCTGGAAGGCAAAGGTCTCAGCCTCCTCCTCTTGGTGCATTTCTTCAGGCATCTGTAAGAAGAAATAAAGTAATATTTGAGCAAATAGTCATTGGTTTAAAATGGTACGAATTACGAGGTGAAAAAAAAGAGTTTTGCACAAAACTCAATAGAAGCCAACCACAGACTATCCCAAAAAATAAAACTATATAAATAAAAATTGCCAAAAGTTGGTGTGAGATTTAGTCTGCTTCAAAGTGACAACTCTTTCGGCTTCATTCGCCGAATCATCATCGTAATTAAAATCATGTCAACATGCCGGTTCGGTACAATTGGACTGCTGCCATAGTGTTGCTGCAAATCGGTGGAAGCGGCCATTAGCCAACATGGCGTCGGATGACAGACAATGGACTCCGCAAACACGTGCTGTGGGACGGCTACAGACGAACATAAAGATCACATTAGGGAACTAGGCGCTATACGTTAACCTGTAATTAAACCGTTAAAGTTACCGGTTAAAAGCCACGTGGTGACGAACAACGCGATGTTACGATAAAGCGGCCTTATCCCACCTGCCGTAGATAAATACAATGACTCAAGACATATTAAGGTTACAGCATGAATCAGTTGGGCGTCATACAACTATGTCACTTTCAGTATATATAATAATTACTTTAACGGTCAACTGGACGTGAACCGACTAACGTTAATAAAACTGACACACCACATAAACTGTTACCTTAATACGTTACTTCAAACGTTGAAGCGAATATATTTGGCTGTGAAATGACGACCCGGTTCTGTAAACCGGGTCAATGGTACCTGGTGTTGATTTTAAAACTGTGGTTATCCGAGTAAAATAATCCCCGTAAGTCACCACACCTGGCTCAGAGCAACCAAAGCACGGCCTAACAGTGCGGCACAGCGCCGCATTTAGATACGGAGTCACCTCGCATCATCGTGCCATTTAACCACGGTTAAGAATAAAACATTAAGAAATACGCTAACAGAAAGGGTCCACGGTAGTTCGCTCGCTGTAACGTTAACCCACGAGACAATTACAGCTTCGGTTTCCGTCGTGACTCACGAGCTCGCATCGTGGTTACAAGCACTCATAGTTCAGAGACGGGTGAGGAAAAACATCCGTTGAAAGAGCAAAATGTGTACAAATTGTAAGCGAAATACTCGAGTTCATACCTTGTTAATTCCGTTGACTTTTCTTGAAAAAAATGCAACCAATATGCAGTCCCTTCTGCTCTCTGACGCAGGGAAATGGAAAGGGACTTCCTTTTAACAGACCGGAATCTTTATACTCAATCGTTTCAGTGTGCGGCCGTATCCATCCGCGGTGCACCAACTACCACCAGAGCGGGTAGAAGACGAAACTAACCATTAAATTGTGATAAATCAAAGCAGTTGTTGACATAAATGTATACAGAGGTAGTAAATACGGAATAATATTGATTTTACAAGGCAATCGTATAATCTTGAAATACGTGTTGTAAGGTACACCTTTAAAAACACTGTAACATAACTAAGAAAGTCAGTTCCTGTGCCAATCGCACCATTGCTGCCATCTTGTGGCAGTTTATGCCAAAACGAAAGAACTAGAATCTACTAGATGGATACTGAATATACCAACATTTTATTAACGGTTAGTTGTTATTGCTGTCACCACAAACTATCATGGTAAAAATATCTGCATCAACCTAATACATATATTCAATCACAATCACGACTACATGGTTTATTTGAATGGCAAAGAGTGAGGGTCTTTTTAATCTGATGGAGGAATATTTTAAACCAGGAGGGGTGTGCTTCGTTTCTTCTAGCACTTTCCACGAAAAAAAAAACCCGCCTAAAGTGACGTCACGTCTTGTCAGACGCAGCCATCACAGGCCAGCTGCTGTCATAGAGCCACCTACAACAAAAACACCATGGTAACCAATCGCTTTAATGTTCTTTAGAGTGATGATATACATTTAATACACTACAGCGCTACGTACTCTGATAATATGATGATTCTTACGTTTACTTAAATGTCTCACAGGTATATTATCAAAGCGCCCAGCAAGGCTAATATGTCATTGAAGCCCTTAGGCTTTTAATTAATAATCAATAAGTAATATGTGCATCCTTAAACTCAGATGATACACTTTGTATTCATGAGATGTTTGGAGTTTATCGGCTCTTCCCTATGCCTCACCTGATCCTAATAAGGGCTTTTAAGTGAAACGGAAAGCTTTACATTGCAACATGTTTTGGAGGAATTGTTATACAATTATTAGGTAGCTTACTTATAAATAGCATATTAAGCCATCTTTCTTATTATTATCATCATTATCATCATCACTATAATTATAATAAACGGTGCTATTACTATATTGCACATTCATTGTGGTGTTTAATTTTGTATAGGTAGTAATACTCTGTTATCTAACCCCGTCCAGCTGCTAGTCCCGATGAACAAAACAAGCGCCCCTGCACTCTGCGACGTAGGGCGCGTGCGTCAATGTTTTTGAAGGCCGTGACTAGCTAGCGTGCTAATCCAACATTCAGGACGTTAGAGATATTTTCCTAATTAATAACCTTGTAAAAGCTGTTTTTATCCCTTCGTACGCCACCTAGTTTTGGGTATGTATACATGTACATGTTTACTTTTATTCCGAGCTCACATTGAGCCCGCAAAAGTGAGTTTTGCTTGTTAGGTAACACCAGCTCTACCCAATGTTAGCTTAGCTTAGTTGTGCCGGGTAAGGTAGCGTGCTTAATGCTAGTTTCAGCTAAATTGTTAGCTAGTTGTTTTGGTAACTTAAATAAGGATTGAGTTATTAAGTTAAACACACATTTTGCCTCTCTTAAACAAAGTCATAATACACACACGTTGGGGGCTTAATGATATTAAGTTAGCGAACCTTAAGTTGAAGCTTAACGTTACTCCAAGTAGCGCTACAGTTGGATAGCAAAAGTCCTGAATTGATTTTAGATTTGTATGCTCAGCTAATGTTCACGACAAAACATAGTAGTGTTTTCCTCGGTGTTCTCTAACGAAAAGAAGAACACACGCGTGTTATTGTTTTAACTGTATTTTTTTTTATGACGGCTTCACAGTCTTGATGACTTCATTCAAGTGGGAGTTTAACAAATACTGTAACGTTAATTGTATATGAAGACTGTTAATGGACATTACTGTTCCTTCAGGTTGGTCTGAGCTACACTCAGAATGTCCTTTCCCCCTCATTTAAACCGGCCGCTGTTGCCGCCTCCTGGGATGCCTCCTCAGTTTGCTGGCTTCCCCTCAGGTAAGCAACCACATGTGCCACCATAAATCTGTAGCCTCTTTCACTTCACCTACTGCGGGATTGAACACAGTGTTAAACGTCCTACCTGTTAATTTTAGAAGGTCCACAAGCAGTCTTCAGCCTCTCAGATCATGTAAGAGGCCTTTAGTGTTGGTAGTTTCAATAAACTAAGTATTGAGCTGCTACTTTCACACAAAGTATTTCATTCCAGACTGCTTTGTTGATGTACAATCAATTTACAATTTTAATTTACAAGTTATTGTACATTTACTTTGTCCGTTGTAGGAACGCCAATGATCCCACTTCATGTCGGCATCATGACTCCCACTTCTGCAGTAATGATGCCTTCTTTGCAAATGATCAGTAAGCCTGCAATCCATAAAAAGGAAATCCTGAGAGTTAGAGAAAACAATGAGAACAGCGGCCCAACTACCACAGTGTTTGTGGGGAACATATCAGAGAAAGCTTCAGATATGCTGATCAGACAGCTGCTCGCGGTAAGGAAGAGAGAAGGATTAACAAATGTTTACGCACATGATGTCATGGGATATTTCTGTAAAATAAAGAAGAAATCTTTGGAGCATAGTAATATTAATATCATGGAATTTGATTATATAAATGTGTGTGGGCAACCTGCTCAAACTGGAATAATTATGTGCTTTTTAATTTACTTTTACCTAAGTTTTGAACTCTTCTTCCCTCTGTGGTCATGTTTATAGAAATGTGGAATTGTTCTGAGCTGGAAGAGAGTCCAAGGAGCTTCTGGCAAGCTTCAAGGTAATTCATAATAGATACATCACATTTTATTCCATGTTTTATTCAGGATATACTTTAATTAATGACTAATTTGGATGATCGGCTAAATTCACAATTATTTCATGTAAAACCAACCAGAAATGACACAATTATTTATATTAGTCATCTCATCAGACCATTCATGACCATAGATGAACCTCTTGTCATATCTTTTTTTATTTTAATATCTCTTGCAGCCTTCGGGTTTTGTGAGTACAAGGAGCCAGATTCCACATTGCGATCACTGCGGCTGCTTCATGACCTGCCGATTGGAGAAAAAAATCTTTTGGTAAAGGTGGATGCCAAGACTAAAGCTCAGCTGGACGAGTGGAAGGCCAAGAAAAAGACTACGAATGGGGTATAAATTTGTATTCAATGCGGATGGGGTTTATTAGCGTGCCTTTATTAGTTGCCTCAGGTTTTTTTCCAGATCTGTATATCACTGCCCACATCTCAATTTACTATGAGATTACAATTAAGGTTTATTTATAAAAGTGAAACTGAACTCGGATGTTTTTCTGTAATGGCAGAATAAGAAGGCTGAAGATGGAGATGATGAGGAAGAGGTTCTAGATGAAGAGACGAAGAAGAAGGATCAGATTGTTAAAGGTGCTATCGATGGATTGATGAGGGAATATGCTGCAGAACTCAACGCGCCTTCACAGGATGAGGACTCCCAGCGACGGAAGAGGAAAAGGGAGAAAAAAGAAGAGGTATACCAACTTTTCTTTACGCCTGTCTGACTTGTACTGTTCTTCATTTGGAACTTAAAATGTAAAAGTGTTAATTTATTATTGAATTGGGTTTTCCTTTCTTTAGGACGACCTTAACACTATTGATATGGAGGACGACAAGAGAGACCTGATTTCCAGAGAAATTAGTAAATTTCGAGATACACACAAGGTAACGTGGCTCCTTTGATCTTGTCGTTGACATTACAGGTTTTGGACAGCAGCTGCTCACATAGATGACTCCTAAAGCTTGCACATTTAGTCGACACATTTACAAAGCTTTTCTTGATCTCAGTAACATGCATACTACGCTACAAATTGGCATTCTTAAAAACTTATACCACCAAACAGCTTAATTTGCCCCATCTTATATTCAATGTTTCATGTTAAATGTTCAAACACACAAGAACGCAGATTTGACACCTGTGACCAGCGTAGTGAAACTATAGGTGTGACTATTATAAATCCATTATTCATTCATCACACACAAATGCATGGAGACGATGTAAAGTTACTTAAAAGCTAATCTATTCATTAAACCCCACCATTATGATAGTGGTCATATGGTGACTAAAGCAAGATGAATCTCAGAGCTTTGGAAAAAGTTGCGAGGATAGGATGTAAGTATCAGCCTTTATTTACTATATACTTATATTGGGCGTCCCCCTCCTGAGGACTTGCATTGGGGCAACTGAACTGCACTTTTGTGTGTGTCGGTCACGGCTTATGATGATTTTTATTCAGCCAACCATTTGACAATACAAAAGTTCCTCCCAACCTTTTGTTACATTACCCCGAAAGCTTGAGTCGGTGAACCTGTGCGAGTCCTCTGTAAATTATGGTTTGTCTTAATGGTGTTCATGTTGAAGCACAAGGACTCTCGTCAATAACCACTGCAGTGACTTTGGCTGTAGCTTTTATTACGCTAGTGTGGGGGGGCGCCCTCTCCACAGCAGCACGCTGATCTGAAGACTGACAAGGTATGTGCTCTCTGTATGTGTGCGTGACGTCTCTCTCCTATCTCTTGCTCTTCGTCTTACTCATTTATATATTTTAAAAGTGTACAGGTGGTACTGTAAACAGTCCAAAAAAACTGTATTGCAACCAAGTCAGAACCTAAACCAAAAACATAAAAAAGCAGAACTTCACAAAGAGGATTTGACCATGTGAAAGGTGACAATATTTATTTTTCCCTTTTCCAATTCATTGCTTTGGCTTTCAAGAATTACAATCAATTCTGCAAAACACAGCTGCTGTAAAAAAAACAAACACAACAGACTCCGAATAAGATCTGCACTGTCTGATAGACTGTGTTTATTAAGCAATCCCTGGTAGACACACTACAGAGGTAAGTAAAACGGTTGCAAATTGAACATCTGACATGATTTGCGCTTGAGTTAACGCACATAAGTAATAATATTTAACCTGAGCTAATACATTTCTAAAATGATTGCTGAGGTCCCATCTTCTCTCTCGTGTTATACATTTCCTTCTCTTGAGTTGCATTAGACCCAAGGCTTTCAGGTACGTCTGTATTTTTCTCAGAATACCAGCTGACTGTCTGCGTGGCTGCATATGACTGATGTAGTTAACTGTTACACTGTCCGTATTTTAATTTGTAGAACAGTTTAATTAGTGCCCTAAAAGTAATGAAATTATTCTGCAAGCTTAGTTTTTTGTTTCTTTGTATTGAATAATCTAATTATGCATAAGCTTTTTTCATTTTTATACAAATTACACCGAAAGCCTTGTGTGTAATGCCCAAAAATGCAGAATTGGGATGCATGTATGTCTGTGTTTGAAATGAGTTGCGAGGAGCTGCTGAAGACTTCTGCAGGGGTAAGACCGCTTCTACAATTAATTTATCTGTACAGAAATAATGTTGATTTCTTGATTACCAAATGCCATGTTACTTATTGAAGTAAAGGTTGTTAGTTTTGATGATGATGATGCTTAGCAAGACAGAACCCCATAACGTTTTTACCTTGTATACCGTGTGACCTGCTTTCCTCCCAGGCCTAACTTAAAAGGCTTGTAGGGGCAGCGAACGGCTGAATCCATAGTTCAACACCTGTAAGTCACAAACAACTAGTTCAAAAACGACTGACGCTTTTTTCTGTTTTTGTTTTCCTTGTTCCGAGAGGAAGACTATTAAGGAGAGAAAAAGCATTGTCTTTTGCTGCGCCTTTTTCTCGTTATGAATGTCTCAAGTTGAACGTGTTCCACAGATCTTTTTGACCATTGAAGTGGTTTTCAGTCACATCCTTGATAAACTGTACACTGTAAACTTAGCCTGCAAGTACGAAGCAGCAAAGTCCGCTGCATCAGTCTGTGAGGAGCGTTTCATCCGTTCCAGAATTTCCCAGTTAGGATTCCAGCTTCTCTTACAAGCTTTGCACTGATTTCTATAGGGCATGTTCTTGAATAAAACCTTTAAAAATCTGGAAACTACTTTATTTGTGCTCAGTAGAAAATTGACAGCAAAGACTCATTGGATCTTGTGTGGCATTGGATGAACCTGTATGCGTTTTGCTCTGCAGAAACTAGAAGAAGAGAAGGACAAGCGGGAGAAGGAGCGGGTGGAGTTTGAGCGGGATCGGAAGGACCGGGAAAAAGAACGAGAGCGGGAAAGGGAACGGCGGGACCGAGAGAGGGAGAAGGAGCGCGAGAGGGAGAAGGAACGAGAGCGTGAGAGAGACAAAGACAAAGACAAAGACAAAGACCGCGACCGCAGGACTAGAGAAAGAGAGCGAGGCAGAGACTGGGAGCGAGAGCGGGAGCGAAGTCGTGAAAGGAGCCCCGTACACATTCGATCCAGGTGAAGAAGAAAAAAAATCGTATCTCAAGTTCAATCAAGTAAATCAGAGCTGTACAGACAACTGAATAACAGAAAATATTATAAAGTCACCAACTGTTGTACGAGTCTTAATGTCTCGGCTGTAGTTTTATGTCCGACTGTACAATACCAATTTAGAGGCAAGCCAGAATCTAAGCACTACGATGTAACTGGTATTGAAAAATTTAACAAAATCGAAGCTTTGGCCATGTGCTGACATGCTTTTGATGCAATTGTAGTATGTAGAGACTTCCCATAGCTACTAATAGACCCTACAACTTCACACCTCTTCGGACCATGTGGGCATACTGTATATAGACCATGCTTAATTGACATCTTCCTGCCTCTTCTCCACCTTTTAAATTTTACAAGAATGTATGTTGCTTCCAATCCAAGGTTTAAGGATGATATATTCTTAACCTCTTTCTTGCTTTCAAAGGGAGGTCAGTCGAGACCGTGACAGAGATAAGAAACGAGACCAAGAAGATGAAGAGGAAGCGTATGAACGCCGGAGGCTGGAAAGAAAACTTAGAGACAAGGAAGCAGCTTATCAGGAGGTACGGAAGATTGAAAGGGTTACCTGGGTCAGAAATCACTGCTCTTAGATTTTACGTTTCTAAATGTCCGTTTATAGCATTTTTTGGAACTCAAGATAACAAATTCAATTGTATATCAAATACAGTACTGTCGAAATAAAACAACCATGAAATATTTTGGCATCACCTTCAAGGGTGTCTTTATTACAGTGGCAAATCAATTAAATGAACATTGTGTGTATTGCTCTTTTTGCTTGATGTGATCAAACATGATTGTGGCTTACCTGATACTGTTGTGATGATAGCGTCTAAAAAACTGGGAGCTAAGGGAGAGGAAGAAAGCACGGGATTACGCCAAGGAGGCTGAGAGGGAAGATGAGCGCAGACGAGAAATGGTGAGAGCATATTGAATAACCAGTGATGTTCACAGAGTTTATGTTCAATGCTTGCTGTACACATTGTCCTAATTTAAGCCAGACCATTTTCTCTGTTTACCAGAAACCTCGCAAATGTATTTAATCACTGTTACAGAATATATTTGAAGTTATAACTTTAATTTACCTTAAACTATAACTACTTTGTCGTGGCTGTCATGATGCTGTGACTTGTTATTGTCAATGTCTGCTCGTTGGCATTTAAAAAAGGAATATTTATTATCCTTGAGAAATAGTGTGATCCTGTCTTTCTTTAGATGAAAGAGGGCAAACGGTTGAAAGAATTCCTTGAAGACTATGATGATGAAAGAGATGACCCCAAGTACTACAGGTGAGCAACATACAAAAATACGCTCCTTAACATGTAAAAATGTATTCAAAAGATCTGACTTGTAGTTGCAGATGCAATACTGCAGCTATGGACGCTGTTCTGAAGGCTGTTATTTTTTATGTGACCCCTAGGGGCAGTGCGCTGCAGAAGCGTCTCAGAGACCGAGAGAAGGAGATGGAGGCAGACGAGCGTGACAGGAAGCGGGAGAAGGAGGAGCTGGAGGAGATCAGACAGAGGCTGTTAGACGAGGGACATCCAGACCCAGACGCAGAGCTACGCAGGGTAGGCTTGTCCTAAATAATAATGTCTGTGTTTGCCTGTAATTTTGTGTTGAGTATGCATGCAGTCTGTTTTCTTTCTGAAGGTCACTTTATCATCAGGGTCTCTCTGCATCTCTGCACATCTGGGGTTTCCAGCTTTCATTGTCTGTTGACCTTCTTTTCTCTAAAACACTGATTGGGTGTTAATCTTCTGCATATCTGCCTCTTATTGGTCTAGATGGAAGAGGAAGAGGAGGAGCGTCTGAGACGACCTCCTATCATCCCAGAGCCGGAGATCAAGGAGGAACCGGAACGGGAACGCCACAGGGGTTCAAGAGAACACCGGGACCGGAGACAGGAACCGGACAGAGCAGAACCTCGGTCACGTCCCGTCCGCCCCTCAGATGACGAGGTTGAGGAGGGCGAGGAAGAGGATTATGACAATGATGAAGATAACCCTGACATAAAACCTTGCTTGAAGCCCACAATGCGGCCAATCACAGCGGCGCCGTCAGTGTCGTCGGCCAGTGGCGGCGCGTCCCCCAACTCACCCGGGGAAGAGTCGCCCTGCGGCATCATCATCCCCCACGAGAACTCGCCCCCTGAGGCCCTGCCGCAGGAGGAGAACCGGCCAAAGATTGGCCTCAGTCTCAAAATGGGTGAGTCTAGAATAAAGTGTGTTCTCATTGTAACATGGACAGGCATGAAGCGCTCGCAGAGAGAGATAAAGTTAGTCAATAGACTGACATTGTATCTGCAACAATTTTGATTATTTAATTCACTTCTCTGCCTACTAAGTCACTGCCAAACAATCACATGTTTAAGCTATGTACATTACAATGGACATGTTTTACTTACTCATAGACAAAATTAGGAATTAATAAATAATCAAGAAAAAAACTTGGTATATTAATCAATGTCTGTTGCAGCCCTACTCATCAGACTTTCATTGAGAATTCTTGTCAGTGGTGACAGTGGTTAATTGTATTGTGTAGATCATAGGAAAATTATCTTCTGTCTGGATTTTGTTACCATGTTCAACAACAACAAAGGAGAGGTGTTACATATTTTTGGATTGATAGAAGCCTACATGGACCAGAGTGCACAACTTGCATCTGTTGTCTGTAGCTTGTGGCATTAAACATCAGTATTCATAATTTTTAATAACCTCACACTACGGTTCTATTATTACACACATTGGATATTAGGATTCAGTCTGGATAATGTAGAAACACTTTTACTGAAGGGAGGGTACATTTGGTTAGTCACAGAAAACTTTGATTGAACTTTATACTGTGTTAAACTGTATTCATGAAGCTCCTCGTGCTCTCCAGGTGCCTCTGGAAGCCCCAGTCAACCCAACGCAAGTAAGAGGAAGAAGTTGCCCGTGGACAGCGTCTTCGACAAGTTTGACGACGAAGAGACAGACGAACAGCCTCGCAAGCGGAAGCTCGTGCCCCTGGATTACGACGACGACAAGAGCCTGGGGGTGGATGGGGCCGGGCTCTCCAGCATAAAAGGGGACAACACGGAGGAGAAACGTGCACACATCAAGACCCTGATTGAAAAAATTCCCACAGCAAAGCCCGAGTTGTTCTCATACCCGCTGGACTGGACTATGGTCGACACGGTGAGCAGAGAAGGATCATATTTGAACACTTCTGCCTCCTGATTTCCTCAGTTAAGTTCTGTAAGTCACTCAAAGTAGAACTAGATGTTAACATGTCTCTCGCCCTGTTTAGACATTAATGGAGCGACGCGTTCGGCCCTGGATCAATAAAAAGATTATTGAGTACATCGGAGAGGAGGAGGCGACGTTGGTGGACTTCGTCTGCACCAAGGTATTGATCATGTGATGTCTGTGCAGGGGACTTGATTTGCACTTTGCGGAGTGAAACATGATCTGATCCTGATGTTTTGTCTTTCCCAGGTGATGGCTCACAGTATGCCACAGAGTATTCTGGATGATGTTGCTATGGTGAGTAATGTAACGGATGAGAAGCCCGGTATGCGCATAGTTCCCCTGATCCTTAATAAAAAAATATCTTTCAAGGCATTCAATTCATTAATCTAAAAATGCCTTAAATAGTCTGAAATCCGTCTTTCAAAACTCCTAAAAACTGGAAGTAAGATTGTATTGTTTCTTTCTTACGTTGGAATTTCAAATGTAACTGAGAAAACGTCCAGTGAGGACACATGCACGCACACACACACACACACACACACACACAGACACACACACACACACACACAGCTGCTGATATACACATGTGGGTAAAGGCAAATAATTGTACATTAAATAAAGTCAGGTGACTTTACTGTGATGCCGCCTTTAAACCAGAAAAAGAGAACTTTTATGACGTATTATATCCAAACTCTAAGGTGATATCTAGTCTTATAAGGGAAAGAGATGTGACAAAGGTCCCTCCTTTCTTCTTCTTCGTGTGTAACTCTGTACATTTCCCTTTTTGTCTTCTGCTTAAGGTTCTTGATGAAGAGGCGGAAGTCTTCATCGTGAAGATGTGGAGGCTACTCATTTATGAAACCGAAGCTAAGAAGATTGGACTTGCGAAATAAGTAAAAGCACTGAATGAAGATCATTTTCTTTTCATACATGGTGTAAAATAGTGTAGCGCAATTATGTCACCCCCCAAAAAAGTGACACGCGTCCATACTAGTCCAGACTGTAACTGCAGATTCTGCTCATTCCCTCATTAGCGCCGGTTGTTCAGTTTTCTTTTCCTCCCTCCCTCTGTTTGCAGGTGCTGACTGTCTGTGTGCTTTTGTGTATATACAGTACGTAATTATTCGACTATGATGAAATAATTCTCAGAGGAAACTGTTACTGGCACCCAGGACTGTTGTGGCGTTGCCAGATGAGCTCTCTTGGTCCTATAATTTTATTTGTATACATGCCAACACACTTTTTGGGATGAGTCATGTGTAGGATTGTTAAGAGCAATTAAAGTCTCAAAGGTATGTTTTTTTTTATAAATTAGACTTAATTCATAACTAAGGGTGTGATCTTTTATTAGGATTATTTAAATTGGGTTTTGGATACAACTCTCACTTTTCGAGTTTAATGATTCAGATTTATCCCATTTATTTTTCCTTTTAACATTCTTGATGCATTTTTTGGTGAGTAGACCACTTAAAAAAAGCACATGGTTATTATTTGACACACAACACTCACTATTAGAAAATGAGCTGACAGGAATAAATGATAGGTTGTCAAGATGCTCTCCATTTGTTTTTGTATTGTGAACATTTGAATAAAATTGATTTTTTATAATAGTTTGTGAACTACCCTTTCATTTTTTTTACTACCCACATTAGTTTATTTCACTAATCACTGTTCTATAGTTTGAGTTTTTTAGTCATACACTTTTGACAAATTAAATTGCTAACTCAAAACTGTTAACCCGTCCCAGGGTGTCCTTTGGGTCTTAAAGGGTGCTACAAGTATAATAAATCAATTGAACAATGATTGGCCTAAACCTCCGTTTGCAATATGATGACTTGTTCCTGCTCAACTCGACCCGTTGACGAGGAGAACCATGAAGTCCAGTTTCACCGGCTGTCACATCGCTGAGGTTCTTTAGGACAATGGTTCTCAAGTGGAGGTACGGGTGATTTTGAGCATCAATTAAAACATGTTATTTAATAAATATTTAAATATAAGAGTAAGTTCATAAAATGAATTGTATATATTCTATATTAAATCAAACAGTGCTCTTGGGACAGCACTGTGTTTGAAAACAATGTTCAACTCAAAATGCATTCAACTGGTCAGGGGTAACACGTCATACGGGTGACATCACTGGAAAAAGGTTTAGAAGCACCGCTCTAGAAGAAATATAGAAATATATATATATATATAAAATATATTTCGGCGGAGTATACTATGACCATTTCATGACTTTATGCCTAAAATATAGTATGGCCTACCAATGCAGACTTAATAAAATTTGACTTTTAATGCCATAACCAATGACTTTCACAAATTGAATCATGCCATAATATACTGACATTTTTGTAACCCTTTCCTGTCATGTTAGATCGTTTTTTTATTTCAATAAATATAAGCAAGACGGTCTTATATGGATACATACAATTTCTTTTTAGTTTGTGGCATAACAGAATTTATTCTACACAGCTTCTTTATATCCTACCGTTTGTTCTTTAATTTACTCAGACTTTGGGCGGGATAGCCGCTCACAATCACTGTCAAGCTCTATAGTGGGGGAAGCTTATTGTTTAGTGCTGAACTACATTTTAATTACCAAACACAATCCTTCAATCAAAAAGGTGAGGTTGTGTGCCAATTCATTCAATCTTCTCACAGCAGCTGACAAAGACACATTAAGATCAAAACTTCCAGAACTTTATTGATGCCACGTGAGCTAAACAAGGGTCTCGCCAGTAAAAACCCTCTAAACTGGAAGAAAACAGCACATAATGTCACAACTGTCGAGCCGATGCGCTTCCTCTTTAAATCATTCACCTCCAGTGACCAGCCAGATGAAGCGCCGCGATACTGAAGACACTGGGCTCTTAAGCAAGAGCTAAGTGAAGGCCAAATATCAAACAGCTTTTGATATTTTAGAGTTATTGTTTTCAGTAATTAAAAAAAGAAACTATTGTTTAATTTGTATTTTAACTTTCCTTCAATATCTGCATAAGAAGACAGCTTCTGGTGTAACCACTTTCTGAAAACGAACCTTGCGAGAGAACAAACCGGGACGTTCGCCAGTTAATGTTTGCAATGTGAAAGTTAACATCTGTTGGACTGGGTGACTGTGGCCAGATCTGTTCACAACAGCCTTCCTGCCAGGACCGACTCTAGTCCTCGGCTTTGGCCTCCATCTCTTCTGCGTCGTCATCTCCGTCCACCTCTGCGTTCTCTCGCTCGAGCCTCTCCAGCTGCCGGGCGAGCTCCGTCTCATCCGTGTCCGTCACCACCTTAGGCTGAAAAATAACATTAAAAAGTAGTAACATGTCTAAACAGACTTTTTGTGGTTGTATTTTGGCCATGTGACTTGATAGGGGGAAGCAATTTAAATCTGAGATCGAGAGGTAAAGTAACATTTGGAGGAAAAATCCAAATTAGAAAATTAAAAAAAAAAAGTGAAAGGGAAATAACATGAGAATAAAGTTTCTGTATTGGAGAAAGTATATTTAGAAATTTCACGATACTCTGTTGTCATTAAATGATCTAAATGTCCTTAAATCTGAAGGATTCATCACAAAAAAAAGTTTTTCACTGGACAACAAAAAGGAATAAAAAACTGTAAATCTGAAAAAAATGTACCTCAAATGTGTACCAAAGTACATTATATGACTACAGTACAACAATGCTCATTGAACACCCGAGCCTAACTACAGACATTTTAGAAAATTGTAAACTCTATGCATATAATAAAAGGAAGACACAAAAAGGACATGGGCGGGCTTTCGCCAAAAGAAAGTGAAGTCACTCACCTCCATCTGGATGTTGAAGACGCCCCTCTTCTCCTCAATCTTCTCCTTGATAGCAGCCATGGCCTGGTTGAGGACAGACAGGCCCTCTGTGCGCTCCAGAGTGGTCGTTGTCATCACGTAGCGAGGAGGCGCGATCAGGTTGATCTGCATAGAAGACGACCACGTCATTCTTGCTAACGCTGCATCGCGTGGCATTTACACCAACAGGTAACGCTGCTTTCGTTGAGTCAAAACAGCATAGAACTAAGCCTCCTCTTTTGGCCTCAGTGTAAAATATATGGTTGACGCGGCGGTAATACCTTGATGGGCATGACCTCCGTGGAGCAGCCAAGCCCGGCCCTCAGAGCTTCTTTCACAGCATCGATGCCCTCGTAGCCGTAACACGCCACTTCAATGTCTGCAGGCGAGAGACGAAAATAAAGATGAACACTAAGTGTAGTTGTCACATCTTAAACATGTCACTTGATTTTCTTAGTCCGACTAAGACTCACAGCGGGAATAAAGATCTGTATATTAGAGCATATTGTAACACGTGTGGCTAAAGCGGTAAAACCTTATACAACGAGACAAACATGGGCTGTTGTCATACTGAGTACATTAGCTTTGTGTGCGACAGTTAAAAGTACAGACAAGAGGACTCTATCCGGGGTTTTGTGCACCTTCAGTATATTTTAATATTAAAGCTCACAGCTAAAGTTATTTTTCAGTTATGAACAAACTAAAACTACCACGCTTTAGTTATATAACATAACTAAATTCAAATAGATCGTTATATAATACTGTTCACTACAGGGCTGTCCTCGTCCCTTCAGAAAGTGATTGGAATGAATAATAATAATGAATCCGGTATCATATTGTGAAGCTCTCTGACGTTACATCTCTAGTTACCTGCTCGGATTTTGACGGCCTGTGGAGTGAGTCGCCTGTTGATGTTATCGATGAGCACATTCTTCTCTTCCTCTGTTAAGTCCAGGCAATCCAGAATGGCCGGGTCCCTAGTGCAGGGAAGATGAACACAATTTGATTTGAGCTTGTCAAATTACACATGGCATGCATGCGGCGAGGACACTTTCCTGACTGGTCGCCTCACACCAACGTGCTCGAAGCGACTACTTACGATACAGCCTGTTTGAAGACATCGTACGCGCCGTATCCGGGCCTCTTGTATTTCTCATCGAACACCCAGGCGGTGCGCTGGTAGAAGCTCTCCAGCTGCTCGTCCTTACTGTATTCCAGCACCTCCGCGACGTGCCGCAGGATGCTGTACACCTGCAGACACAACATCCGCATCAGCATCCAATTTACGATGCATCCGAAAGTTCAACGAAAATAAAAGTAACTTAAGAGTAATCCAGAAATGTATGCAATGTCGCCATGCATGTACATTTCACCTTTTAACAATGCTGAACACAAATGTTGGCAACCATCTCAGTAATCGATTAAAAAAGGTTTAATCCTGAGGCCAAACTTGACTTACAGTTTTGGATTTGGTGAATTTATCTTCACACTTGATGGCCTCCTCTGGTGAAACTCTTCTTTTTGATAAATCAATGTATCCTAAAGACAAAGCAGAGAAGAGATTCGCCGAAACTTTAGATCGTCAATAGGAGAAAACAGTAAAACACGCGCCATTTTATACATTTAAATAACCACAATAAATAAAATAATCATATGTCTCATGTATTTTATGGAGCGCAGAGCAACGTTTTGTTGAAAAACAAAAAGCCTTTTAAACGCTACATTGCTGGTTGGCAACTGGCCGTGTGGCACTTTGGGAGGCATATGGGCTTCATGTGCTCTGATTTGTTTTAATGAAAATTCAACTCCTGGCATTTGCACCTGGTGCTCTTCGACACTGTTGGAGATGTAAATAACAGGAGCAACAGGTTTTCTTTTTAAAGAAATGCTGGTATGTGACGCCAACATGAGAAGTGGTTCATGTGGATTTGGGAAAGTAGCTGACACATATTTAAAGTAAAGAAAGCGTATACCTCCTCCCTCTTTGCACTCAAACTAACATACTTAAACCTATATAAAGAGCGGCACGTGTCAACGAAAGAGACAACAAACGATGGGCAATTATTACAGACAATTTAGGCTAAATGAGTCTTTGGTTAAATTGAAAAAAATGGATGATTTGATTATTGATAATGGACTTGCTAATGATTGATTGTCATTACTTAGAGACCTGGAAGATATTATACCAACCCCACTATATTCTATTTAAACTTTGAGTATACAAGTGTCTCTGCATCAAGGAACAAAAAAAAAAGTACTCCTCTGGTGGCCGAGGGTAAAGAAGAGTTTTTGCCGAACAGAGGGAAGAGTTGGCAGCTCTTTTTTCAGTTTATCTTGTCAGTATATAAATTAAAGTTATTTCTGTGGTTGGGTCAATTTATCTGCCACTTTTGGCGCTGGCAGCCAAGTCCTACACGAGGGCCTAGATCCAACAGGACACCGTTGACATTCACCTCTCGTGGTTAATACTCTCCCTGCACTCACCCTTCTCTTTGTCTACTCGAATGACGACCACGCATTCATTGCGGCCTATGCGGATGAGCTTGTTGATGGAGCGGATACGTCGACGCGACAGCTCGCTCAGAAGGATCATGCCCTCGATGTTGTTGTACTCCAAGAGGCTGACGTACGCGCCCATCTCGGCGATGGACCGCACGTTCACCATCACAACATCCTCCACCTCTGGGAACCGGTGCTGGTAAAATCGGCAGCTGAGCCCCGGCATCGCTGAGAGGATAGAAACAACACGGAAAGACGGGGGTAAAACATTTGAAAGTCGCAACAGCTAAATGAGATGCCACCTGAAACTAAATATAACCTGTAAAAACAGATTAATGGAGGGAGTTTTCTCAAGTTTGAGAAAATCGCCCAGATGATGCCAAAGTGGTCATTGTTTAGATGTTATTGTTTCCGTCACAAACTGGGTATGAAGGAAAGAACAAAAGAGACAAAAAAACTTTCACCTTGAATGAAAGGAACTGCCGTAACTAGAAACCAAAAGTAAGGATATTTAATCTGCTGCTTCGCCTTTGACGAATTTTGGACGACACAGAAGAGCACTGCAGAATTACTGCGCACACCTCTTAATATATTTAATGCCATGTTTTTTTCTCCTACATCTTTAAAATGTTATAGCTTCAATTTGTGAATTTGACAACAAGGCACAAACCTGTGAAAGAAAAGATAGTACCTTCTTTCTAATAAGGGTTTACAATAAGACATAACTGAGGCCACAAAAAGCAAAGAATGCATCAACACTGACATGGATGCAACATGGTGAATAAAAAAAAATCCTGGTCATTAACTGGATGTCAAAGGTCATGAATCCACTGCGACGTCATCATCAATTAATCTGAATCAGAACTGTTTATTGCAACGTATGTTACACATACAAGGAATTTGTCTCTGCTGTTCAAGTTTGATTAAATAACTTCTAACATTCATTAATGCACAACACGAACAACTGCGCTGCGAAGGGTTGAGAGACCTTAATTCGTATTTATGATCATTTTAATTTGTGATGCGATTAAACTTGCTCGATCTATGTTATTAACGTTTAGTCGAATTTACTCCTATCGATACAACTTGGGTAACGCATACAAAACAAGAGAAACACTGAATATTAAAAAAAAAAAAAAAAAATGACAGTGTTCATTAGGTTTCTATGTGGTTTTTCTTTTTTTCCCCTTTAGAAAATCAAATAACCGAATAAAACTAGGGAAACAATCCCAAAGCAAATAGAATAAGATGAAGCGGGATTAAATTAGCAGTATCGTCGGAACGGGCCGTTATATTACACATTATTGGTCTATGAATGAGATGATGCAACGCAGACCAACGAGAAGCACTTTAGTTCGCTAACATGAACAGAAATAAAAGATAACCCCGCTTTAAAACGATTACAGCGAATTAACAGCAACCATAAGTCGTAACAATCATGGAGTTAAATACCAGAAGCCGACAATCCAAGTTACAGACAGTTACTTTAACACACGTTAGCTTCGTGGCTAATAACCCGGTCCACAACTCACATGCGGCACATGTACCGCTGTCGAGACAGGCATCAAGCTAGCCCGCTAGCCTAGCCAGCTAGCATCTCCGTGTGCTCTCCCCTCCCCGGTAAAAACCGTCTCTATTAAAATAAAACTCACCTGTGTCATATGGTTACAGAACTATGGACTTGAATGTTCTGTACTATATGTGTTTAAATGTCCGATTGTATTTCCTTCGGGGGGTTTTCAATGAACGTTTTGGGCCCGTTAGCTCACATTCACGGGTGCGCTAATTTCTCGACCCGGAAAAGATCGTCACGGCTCGTCGTTTCGCGCATGTGCAGAACGCGTTCGGTGCAGTCACATGATCAGAGGCCAGCTGACTGTCACGGAGAGAGAGAGAGCGACAAGATCACGACCATCGCACTCGACCACGGCTTCAAATCCTGCACAAAAACCAACGGGTTTTCTGTGTTATGTGTCTAGTTTATTGAGATAGAACACAAGCTAACGTTTCAGTGTCTGTTTTAGGGAAAGATTTGTAAACAGAAGTCCGCAATCATCGACCAAAGGACGCGAAGATGTCTGGAAAAGAAAGGATCGACGTTTTCCCCTCCAGAATGTAAGCAGCTTGTTTGCTAGCTAGTTGCGAACCCACTGTAGCCTCATAGCCATATGTTATTATATTGTTTTGTTCATGTATTACGTCACGGTCTCGTCAAGGTGGACTATGCATGTCTTCTCACTTCTATATCAGTGCCGGGTTACTGTTTAAAAGAGGAAGAGTCCGATTTTTGTCATGTGACGTTTCTAGCATCATCCTAGTGTGAGCTGTCAGTCTGACACACACACACACACACACACACACACACACACACACACACACACACACACACACACACACACACACACACACGCACACACGCAGTAAAGTCTTGACGGTAACATTGTATAATCTACTGATCTACCACTGATGTACACGAAGGATCCTGATGTGTGACTGCATGTTAGTGGGTTATACAATAAAACACCAAGAAATAGCTAGACAGCTAGAGTAACAGGCGGTATTTTCCTTCCTCATGCGTGTGAAAGAATATACATAACCTCTGTAAATATTTTAATCCTGTACACGCGCAGTGTAAATGTTTGTGTTTTGTTTTGGCTTGCAGGGCTCAGACCATCATGAAGGCTCGGCTCAAAGGGGCGCAGACCGGCCGCAACCTGCTCAAAAAGAAATCTGATGCCCTCTCCATGCGCTTCCGGCAGATCCTCCGCAAAATTATCGAAGTCAGTCAACAATGATTAACTGTTCTCCTTCAATTCTTCAAGTACTCGTAATAGTTTTCTGAACGTGGACTTCTTTTCTCTTTCCCCCAGACTAAGACTAAGATGGGAGAGGTGATGAGAGAAGCGGCCTTCTCTTTGGCTGAAGCCAAATTTACAGCTGGAGACTTCAGGTAAAAATTGCAGAACGATCCTGCGATGTGGCGTTAAATTGAGGTGCATCTGTAACTCACATCTGTAATTCTGTCCACAGCGCAACTATAATCCAGAATGTCAACAAAGCCCAGGTGAAAGTCCGTGCCAAGAGAGACAACGTGGCAGGTTAGTCTAAACATATCAGACTGTTTGTAAAACATTCTTTATCTGCTTAATTTGACATACAAGTTATATATTTCTTTCTTTATTTTAGGTGTCACCCTTCCAGTTTTTGAACACTACCAAGAAGGCGGGGACAGTAAGTCATGTGTAGATAACATTTGTTTTTGTGATGAGTAAATGAGAGCGTTCTCACCCTCCAAGTGTCTTTCAGGTTATGAGCTGACTGGTCTGTCCAGAGGAGGAGAGCAGCTCTCCAGGTTGAAGAGGAACTATGCCAGAGCTGTTGAGCTGCTGGTGGAGTTGGCCTCCTTACAGGTAGGGGGCGCTGTTACAAATATGCTGAGGTCAATTCAGCTTAAAAGTACTACTTCTCACGTGAAATGGAGAATGGTGTAATAAAGAATAAACTACCAAACAGCATAACGTTATTAAAATGACCTTTACCTCAACTAACAACAATTTAAATACTGCTAACATTTTAATGCATCAATAATAATGATCCAATATACAGTATGCTTCCCATCCAAAGTGCAAAATCATCACACAAATGGAAATGTTATAAATACTTATAAGTTTAAAACAAGTTAGTGTAAATAAGATATTCTGACACGTTTCCTCTTTCTGTCTGTAGACATCTTTTGTCACTCTGGATGAAGCCATAAAGATTACCAACCGCCGTGTGAACGCTATTGAGCACGGTAAATTCACACTTACCATGCAATTGTTGCCTTTTTCTCAAAGAATTAAGGACCAAGACAGCTGAGTTAAAGCTCATCTTCATCCCACTTTGCAGTGATTATTCCCCGGATCGAACGCACCCTCACCTACATCATCACAGAGCTGGATGAGAGAGAACGAGAGGAGTTCTACAGGTCAAACCTTTTTCCAGCTGTCCAAGAAATCATTTTTCATCAGCTTTTTAACTAAAACTACTTAATCTTTTGAAGGTTCTACTGTTGTCATAACGCTGAAACTATGTTCTCCTCTGCCAGGTTGAAGAAAATCCAGGAGAAGAAGAAGCAGCTCAGGGAAAGGACAGAATTAGAGATTGCCGCCCGCCTGGCTAAACTGGGTCCCATCGCAGAGCCCACCAACATGCTGATGGAGGAGACGGATGAAGACATGCTGTTCGAATGAAGCGCTCTCGAGGCCGACCAGTCACCAACTTCACATGATATCCTATTTATTCTGTGTCTCTAAAGGCCATGTCTTCTCATGCAGGTAATGAAAGTTGTTTTCCGTGTACTCGTCTGTGATGATTTGTTCTGTTGCTTCCGTGCTGGAAGGTACCGTGATTCTCCAGTTTTCATTCCTGTACAGAACCAAGGTTTTCGTCTCACGGGGCAGTTTTACCCTTGAGGGAGTCAGTTCACGTTTCACTGTTCACCAAACAATAACAATATTAGTAGGTTGAGAAGTGGTTTGCGAGTGGATTTAAAGATTTGATGTGAGTAACTGATTAACTTGTAGATATTTCAAGCTCCTCACAACATTCAAAGCCATTGCATGATGTGAACTTACGGTTGTTGTAGATTTCAAAGTGTGTGTGAGTCTGTGTTGTGGAGGTTGGCGTTACCTCATTTGAAGATGTTTACCATTGAACCAGGAAACCCTAAAGTGGCCCTGCTGTAAAACTTCCAAGTCAACAAAGCCCCAAACTTCATTCAAATAAATATGTTATCAGTATCCAACCATTGCCGAGCTTTCTTGTGAAGATTAGAACAGTTTTTCAAATCTTTTGCACTAATTAGAAGTTCTCAGTTCCGTATGTATAGTAAAAGAGTACTGCATAACACTGCAAGATAAAATTTCTTTCAACACATGGCAGCCATCTTGCGTCAGAAGGCTACATTCAGCACATTATCTTTAGTTACTGTAGGACTTTGCAAAGGTTAAATTGGTGCACATTTGTGTTGTAACACCAATATTACCAACTGATTTAAAATGTTCTCCAATTTAAGATTCTAAGACAAGTGAAATCAACGCATCAGTGTGTATATCACTTTCACACATGTATCTGATTTTATTGACACTTTTCCAGAATTGTGCTTATGCTTCAATAAGAAGCAATACTATATGTGTTGGAGTTAAAGTAACTGGTGTTTGATTCAGACAATACTAGTGGAAACTATCACAGAAGTACGTTGCAGCAAGATATACTGATAGTAATGATTACCTTAATACCTTAGATTTGAGGTCTGTTATCACAGCCTAAATGAGACATGAAACTACAAACAATAATACTGATACTGGTGTAGAGGAAGTACCTCAAACTCCGCAGGTTACAGAAGTTTTCCATCTGTATTACTAACTGGAAGATGTTACGCTGCAGTCACTTGAAGCACAAGGGCTTCTCTTCTGTTTCGTACCTATACAGCTTTTGGTTTACTGCTTTATCAGGAAGCCATTTTTAAAATTGTGACAATAACACTCTCCAAGTTGAGTGTCCCAGTTGTATGTCACACACAACAAATCAATAAAATATGTTATCCTTTTGGCTAGAAAATATATATATTTACAATTATAAATAACTCACAAATAGGATAGAAACATTTCTATGTGTTTGATAAATGACTTTGCATAAAACTGAGATAAACAATAAACAAACAGAAATAAATCACAAAGACACACACACCAACATAATGAAATGTGAGAAGTCCATTCCTGCAGCACGTGGATCGTTTCTTCTACAAACGAGGAGAATGTGCAAGTGAAAATCCAAAGGCGATCGGCACCGTCCATCACCAGGAACATTCATTTCTGTTTAACTCCTTCAGCCCTGCGGCTCTCTGCAGTGGCACCCTATGACCTCTAGCACAGCCAAGAGGTGGGCACCCACTGTGGCTCAGTGTCCAGCTTGTCTATCAGCCTGCGCAGCTCGTGGAAAGCCTGGTCTGGATCCATGTTCACTATGGTTGCATCAAAGAAGTGGCCGAAGTTTTGCTCCATCTCACGGGCCTTTTCAATAACCTCCTTTAGCTCTTCCGGCTGTGCAAAGAAAACAAGACATTGGAAATGAATGATACGTATTAGACATAAACATTAAATGCTTATACGGTCATTATTTCTATTTAAATTTAATTATTTGGATACTTTGATATTGTGATAGCTGTGTATCGGTGTCACATGATGCATGATGTTTGTGTAATTAGAGTGTCAGGAGTAAACAATCAGTATTAACGTTCTGATAAAGATACCATGAGGGCAAAACAAGAGAAAAAAAGATTTTAATACAACTTCCTTTATTTGCCTAAGAGTGGCCGAAGAATGTTTTTCTTTTCTATGATGAATGTTAAATGCTTCATTTCGCTAAAATATGTTGCATCTGTTATGAAAACAGCTGCATGCTAGATGTTTAAAAGATGAAACGTACAATGTGTGTATTAACATTCAAGAGAGAAATACAATTTTGCAACACTACAGTGGGTACCTTTGGTGTTTTCCCGTCTGAGGCCAGCAGGGTGCGTAGTCGTTCCTGAGAAGGAGGAGCGATGAAGATGACGAAGGGCTTGAGGTTGGAGGACCGTAATACCTGCAGTGACTGACAAGAGGAAGAAGCGGCACGTGTGAATATATGAAATAGATGGAAAGACCAAACCATGCACTCTTATGACCACATTCATTTACTGACTATAACAACTGATATTTACTGACTATGAAATTGATATTACCGGTATATTGAACAGGTTGATTATGTTTTGGCGAAGCCACAATGGTTGCGCTCAAGACAGAGGGATGAAATGTGCTTCATAATTAATATGCAAGTACAGAAACAATGTTGGGAATCGTCCAGTTCTCCTACCTTGGTGTGGAGACAGAGCAAACAGATGCGTCCAGAGTTGATGACATGTCGAACCGAGTCGGTGCTGGAGCCGTACAAGTTCTTCTCATATTCCCCCGACTCAATGAATTTTCCCGACGCTAAGTCGGTTTCAAAGGCAGGCCGACTCACGAAATGGTACTCGCGCCCATTCCGCTCATGTATCCTTGAGTTTCTGGTTGTGTCTGAGCCAAGAAGAAAGATAGATTATTTAGATGTCTTGCAAAAATCCTCCAGCTATTTTGTACCAATTGGCACAATTCAAACTGTATAGTATTTACCTAGTTCACAGTCTGACTTCATAAGTTGTCAGTCAAATGTTTTGACATTAGAAACTTTTTCCAGGTGATGCTAATATGTCAAATAAACAACACTTGTTTTGTTCCCGTATACTTACGTGGAACGGCAACAGCAAACTTTTCCGGTTCGATGGACAGAAGCCGTCGACGCAGCTCATCGTGACCGCTGTTTGTCGGACCAATCAGACCAATGGGGCGTTTGCGATTGGCAGGCTGGTGATAAAGTGACATCTCCTCATAGGTCAGGATGTCATCGTAGTCTGAAGAGACAATTGGGATGGATGGATGAAACCCCCTTGACAAACATGCTTTATTCTCTCTCACTCTTGGATGCTGTTATGTAACTAACTAACTGTAAGATTTGACCTCTCTTTGGGGAGGGAGTCATAACACCATACTTTTGTTATCATTTGTGTAGAGGTTTTCTCTTTTATATCAATGTCCTGTTTCGTGTTTAACCTTCTATTGAGTATATATGTGTTAAGTAACAACATCACACATCCTCCTTCAAGCCATTTAGGCACCTGCTGGGCACCTGTTGGTGTACCCTCTGATCCCGTCTGTGGAGACACGACTAATCTGAGCTGTGACACACAAGTCTGGACAAGCTGCTGCGAGACAGACAAGACATGTCAACTCCGGCTAACGTGCAGGGTTAACACTGACAATGTGTGGACACTTGGAGAGCGGCCCAGGACAGGAGGTAGTCTTTCACTTGTGCTAAATGAGAAGCGACAGGAGGAGTTTTGTGAGTTAAGGGTGCAGCTTCTAGGAAGAAGGAGCACATTCTCAAACCAGCAACACACTGCTAAAAAAGTTAAGCTTCTAAAGAAACACAGTGAGAAAAAGTAGAGCCTTACCAATGTTTCTGCACAAGGTAGAAATGCTCTTCTTCTTCTGTCTCTTGCTTTTCTTTGCATACCAAAGCCTCCCTGGAGAAATGACAAGTCAAAAATATTTGGTTTCAAATGGGTTTTATCAGTTCACTTTGTTACCACCTTCTAGACACCACAAACTTGTATCTTGTATTTCCTCACCACATATTGTGTGTTTACATATTTTACGCTTACCGTGGTGCTCTTGACTACTGTCGGTTATAGTTTTCTTCAAGGTCTCTCTCTGCTGCTGGAAGCTTTTTCCTGAAAAAGTAAAAAAACAAGGACAAGCAGATCAGCTTTCCAACTTCATAAATATAGATACACAAATTCAGTTTCAAATGTATTATCCCATATGAATAAAATAATTTACAGATTTGAACATTTTGGTTAGTGTTCATTAACACGTCTCTATATACAACTTAAAGACAACATCCACTGGACAACTACACTCAGGAATGGAAAATCTCCAAAAAATACCAACAAGCTTTTCTCGACCTGGAACTGTTTTTCATAATCCTCCGAGTGTTTCCAGACGTGTGAAGGAAAAGGCACAAGCAGGCCCCGCTTTCCATTTCCACTACTTAACCTCATTTTCTTTCAGTCACAACAGACATGGGTCAGAGAGTAATCGCAAATGATTCTTAGGTGTTGGTTTTAATCTGCTTGGTGTGCCAGATGGGTGGTGTTTCCTGCCAGAATAGTAGTTCCAGGTTTGTTATTACAGTACTGGTTGTAAAATATACAGCTGATTGCATTGTAAGTATACATACCATAGGGTTTAGTTTTAATACAATGTGTTGTCGTAGTGTATGTGTCAATGTAGTGATTAAACAAAACATATTAATACATAAACAAACAATGTACCATACCAGGAGATGTTTTTTTTGTATTGGTCGCAATTTGTCCTTGCAGTTGTTATCTGCCTTTGTGAAGCAATAAACTACATTTGTATACATCTATAAACATGCTGAATTTTGGTGTTCAGCCCTGGTCTGATCCTTACCTGGAATGAGTCCAGCCAGAGGCTGGTTGTCTTCATCTCCATCCCTGTAGGCCTGCCACCAGTTGGGGTCATCCTGGCTGATGACATGGAGGATGTCTCCCTTGTGGAAGGACAGGCCCAGCTCCCGACACGGCACAAAGGGGTCATCGGAGGGGTCGTAGTCAAAGTAAGCCCGTACGTGCATCTGAGCATGGGTGGGGGTTTACAGCGTCAAGGTTGGCGTTGCATGCATGCAAACAGACGTTCTCACACGAACGCACACTCTCACATCATTAGAGACTTACCACAGTCTGTCTGTGTGCGGCAGGTTTAATCTGAGAGCTCGGGATGAGGAGGAAGGTCAGAGTGCCTTGCATTTGTTGCTGATGGAAAGGATGAGAAGCAATGAATTAAACATGACAGATCTCATTTCCATTAGATTATATTTTTTACTGTATGTATTCCTAGGACTGTTTCACTGCTATGCAGTTCTCCCAGAAATAAATACATTAAGTATTTGTGACTAACATCTAAAATACACAAACTAACATTAATCTGGAGGTAGATATGCATTGTGGTTGAAACCTAATGTCACCGGCTATGGAGGAACAGATGGTCTAAGTACCAGACCACTTTATGAATTCATGCCTTTAATAGTATTAAACATATATTATTTTAGATTTCGGAATTTAAAGCACCAAAGCAGCAAAGTATGATATAACCAAGCTGTACAGCAGAGAACTTCTGGTCCTCACCAGTAAGTCATGGACTTCATTGACGTGCTTCCCACGAATGGATATCCCGTTGATCTCCAGGATCTCATCTCCCTCACTGAGAAGGCCGCTCTTCTCCGCTGCTCCACCTTTCACCACACGACTCACCAGCACACTGTCCATGTCATTACGTACTGTTGCACCCTGATGGCCACACCACATGAACACACATTACAGCCATAATATTCTCTAGAATAACAGTAAACAGAGAAATATAGCATTGTGTCATTTCCAATTTTTTTTTCAGATTTCCCTCTGGAGCTCATATTGACAGGCATTTTGTTGCCCTGTTGGTTTGTGGGTACACTGACACACCAGATGATAAATGAGTGTGGAGCATGGTGAAGGCTTTTTTTATTGGACACACAAAAACCTTAACAATAAATAACACAACTACACACAAACATATATATGTCTTTGCGCATCATTGATCCTATTCACCCTTTTAATGAAATGCTGCATGGATATTTTAAAGTGCTCATTGTTCTGTAGTAATATTAAGTACCATGTATGTTTCTTCACAGCTTCATCTGGGAAGCTGTGAAGAAACATACAAAGACATACTGTGCACACTGTTATCAGAGGGTAGTGTTAGATGGCGTCTCACCAGTGGAGTGTCACGGGCCTTCTCCAGCCGCACCAGTTTAACCGTCTCTCCAATGTACTGAGTCAAATTTTCTTCTGTTATTTCCTGCCCTGCCACAGTGTCATGAGCCTGCATCAGTGCCTGCCACATTAAACAAATACAGAGAAACACATAGAGACAAACAGTTCAGACATACAAAAGTTTTACAGACACATGACGGGCAGAAACACAGACAGAATAATAGACAAGGAGGCAGCGAATGAATGCATGAATGGCTCCTGATTGTATGTCTGTATAGATGTTGTCCTTTATAGCAACTACAGTTGGTATGGAAATAAAGTAATCATCAATTATGTAGCATCACACATGACAAACGATTATTGTGTGGTTTGAACTTTAACGGATGAAAAATGAGATACCACAAAAAAATTCTAAAACCTTTTCCTTAAAACATGCACCTGCTACCAGAAGCCTACATAAAAAACATCTTTTTTTAACAAGACCGGTCAGCAAACCCACCAGAAATAATACAGAGATGGCTCCTTCACTTCATTTAAAGTGACAAGTGCTCTGAGCCTCACAATTAATAACCGTCGGTCTAAATTAGTTTCTCTATCCTGCAGCAGAGGGACCTAAGAGAGCAGAGGCCGGGCTAAGCTTTGGCACACACACAATCCGTCTTAATCTCCACCTTCGTTTAACAGTCAGGATCCACCGCCATCAATCATCAAACACCGTTAGCTCCCCCACTGGCGAAGAAACTGTGTTCTCCACTCTCAGAAATACAGGAGCTAACAAGAACCATATAGGGTTCTTTTGCGTTTCCCCACAGGAGAACCCCTTTAAGTGGGTTCAACCTGGAACCCAACATAAATATTTATACCTCGACATCTTAATAAGTCCGGCCAAAACCACCTATGAGATTCTACTGAGAATCCTTCTATGGGGCATTAGTTCCACACAAAACATTTTCACCTGCTCACTAGAACCCACCCAGGGAGTTCTGGGGCTCCAAAAGGACTGGGGCTGATGAGGTTCAGCGCATCAAACTATATTCATCAGGATTCACAATCACAGTTTTTGAGTTGTTTGAGCTGGGAGGATCTCTTACTACCCATGCTTTTAACTATCTGCGAAGAAGTCTCCTCACTGGCGAAAAACAGGCGCTATTTTGCATTATAACCAAGAAAAGTGTACAAAAGGAAAATATTTACTTTCATCCATTTCAACTAAGCACCTGTTTGTTAATTTATAGAGACATTTTAAAAATGGGCTGTGTTTTTGAACATCAATGCTCTCATTTTAGTGTTGAGTGTCAGATTGGATTTAAAAGACAAACAAAAAACATTTATTCCAACAAGGGTTCTTAAAAGATAAATGGTCCTCGGTAGAACATCAGTCTTTCAGTAAAAACCCTTATTTCTAAGGATGGAGCCTATACTTCTTACACATGTACTTGTCCTCAGTTGTGGGTATGAGGTTGTTTACCTGCACATACTACATGGTGACTCATGTGAGCCTCTGCTCCCAGCAGAGAAAAATATAATCTGTTCCACTTTTTCTGCCACGAGGCAGGCTCACATCACATCATATTGCCCCCGCTGGCTACATGGGTCCAGCTCAGTGGAGGGCTTAACAGGGCAATGAGAGAAATTGGTAGTTCAAAGTCATGTAGGCCAAACATCTGACCATTGGCGTTCCCCTGTCAGAACCATAAAATCCCAGCAGCATCATCCACCTGAGGTCTTTTCTCACCTTACTGCATCTCTAATGGATGATAATGTCTGATAATGTGGTGACATCTTTTCTACAGAAGACTCACTGAAGCTTAAACTGACAAATGTAAAGCATTTGTCAGTTCAAGCAACTTCAGAACAATGCAATTTGTAATATCTGTTTGATTCTTCTCTTGTCTTCCCATTTCACTGAAGAGACGTACAGGAAACAGGTAAGAACAACATTGTCTTTTTACAGAACAGGACAGGTGAAAACTGCATTACGCAGGAAGTCTAAAAGAAAACACCACTGCTTGTCAAAGTCATTGGCACAAAGATTAAGAGTAATGCCCGACAGGCACGTGGATCTGGATGAACTGTCATCATGCTAGATGTCTAAGCTAGCGGACAAAGAGACATACATCATCTCTATAAGCACAAGGCCTCCCACAACATCTCAATAATCTTGCTCACTAAAGATTAGAAGATTTCTTTCAACACCTTTGAATAGTCAACTTTTTAAATTCAAGTTATGTTTAATTATTGTTGAGCTTCATGTTTTAGTAATCAGAATAACGTAATTTGAACAAGCGACATTACCGTATTTAAGAGAAGCCTTCACCGTGCCAATTATTTCATAATCATAAATCAATATTTGAGCTGACTGCAATCATTTTGCTTAATTGTTGGAATGCATAACCAAGGGAATCTAAAGCCAATGTTACTAAAGTGGCAACAAATAGAAAGTGAATTCAATGTAGGGTTGATAAACTAGCAAGGGCACGCTCAATTATCAAACCAAACCAGCAAAGCGTTACCAACTCTTTTCCAATAAATGTAGTAAAAACGCAGTTGTTGCTTGAATCCAGCTCTTCTAATGAGATACTTCACAAACAAATCTGTCAAGTAGAACGAGAGGTGAATTATAGCAAACTCTTTAAAGATTAATTGACAATTCTTTGCCAACGATCCCATTGAAATTAACAACATGGATTTTGACAACAACAGCACCGCTGTGTGGCATAAAATCACCAGAAAAGACAATCAAATGATAATTTGTATGACAATTGAACATAAAATAACATTTCATAATTGTGACCCATGCTTCCACAAAAGTTAACCTTATAAAAAGGTTAAAGGGGTTTCATTCATGTAAACAACAACTCATTGCAGAGAAATTACCCCAATGATTGATTGATTGATTGAGATATATATATATATAAATTATATATATATATATATATATATATATATATATATATATATATATATATATATATATATATATATATATATATAGTGTATTTGTGTCTTCTACACAAATATGTTTGACATATAGATCAGCAGGATCTTTCAAGTTTTTTCACGACCTCTTTGTGTTAATCAATTTCAAATAAATTGGCATGCACGTAAAGAACGCACCAATCATGCCTTTTTTATTACCAAGAGAGCTGGCCGGCATTACAACCTGATTTACATAACGGGCTTCCTGAGTCACCCACGAGATCAATCTTTGAAACAAAACAGACTAGTCGACCTTGAAAAAATAACAACTAATAATGAAAGATAAAACTAATTTGTCATAAAAGATTGCATCTCGATGACAGGCATTCGTCCAGTCACAGTATCAGGATGGGGCGATCTGTCATTTGATCTGCCTTTTAACTCATTATGTATAATGATACAAGGTTGTAAAGAAAAACTGTCCTCCATTTACCTTTGAACTGGTTCGCAAGTAAATGCCATGCTGTCCTTTTATATTAGATTATATACATAATCTTGATGTCGTTTGACATCACGGTTGAAGTAGCAAGAGAAACAATTACCCTATTGAGCCAAGTACAGTACAACAATAATTATATTTCCAGTATTCAAATCTGGATAATAACTCAATAAATAAGTTAGATTATGAAGGCACTAGCGTTGGTTATTAATACAAGTCACCACTGAGGAGCTGACATCTGACCTGGAGATGAGGATTGGTGAGCAGAGTCTTGAGCTCCAAACCCTCCTTATGTTGGCTGGACTGGAGAATCTTCTGGACCTGAACAGCAACACAGACACAGACCTACGGTCAGCTACAAGACACTCAGGATATAAACGGGGTGACCAAGTAAAGTAAAGGACAAAATAAAAAAGTTTCTAACCCATTTAGACCACTTTGTTTATATCATCAAAACTATGATAAAAATCTCTAGAACCCAAGTATTTTTTCCTAATCATTAGGACAACAAAGTAAAACTGTGTTTTAAGTCGGATTTGAGTCTAAAACTGCCAGTGTCCAGCAGAATTGCACGTTGGATGGTGGAAAAGCTTGTGAAACCGAGT
Source organism: Clinocottus analis (assembly GCF_023055335.1). NCBI lineage: Eukaryota > Metazoa > Chordata > Actinopteri > Perciformes > Cottidae > Clinocottus > Clinocottus analis. The sequence goes on from NW_027175876.1 coordinate 8,979,115, forward strand.
GTATACGACAACTTCGGTAAGTTGCCAGTACCGACAACCGAACATTCACACTCACTCACACTCACACACACACACACACACACACACACACACGCACACACACACACACACACACACACACACTGCTCGGCCAGCTGTGAGGAGGTGAAAAAGAAAGCCGGGGCCTTGAACTTCTCTCTCACGATCTCTTTTTCCATGTGTGTCCCCATATTTAGCGATGACCGTGACATCATCTTTTCCTATGATGGCCGTCTTACAGCCGTCGGTGAGTGTGGCCATTTGGAACGGGTACAAACGCTATTGAATCCCGACATGGTGAAACAAGACGTTGTACAAACTCATTATTTTCTATCGTTACCTGGCACCAAGCCATGTGTCTTCTGAATACATGAATGCCACCAAGCGGAGGCTTTCTTTGGACTTTAGCGACTCAACGATCCCTTCAACAGCACACACATTAGAAGAGACTGTCAACATTTCACAACACATCATATCTCAGTTACATTTGTGTTTCAATATCCCAAACACAAAAAATACAGAAAACTCATGAGTGCTTTACATGCATTATTTTCTCATCGTACAACAGGTTCTTTAATTGGGGTAAACTATATTTTCATATTTTAATTTATGTGTGTCCTTTGCTTTCAAACAGGTTTTATTTTTTGAAGCTTACATCCAACAGTATCGCTAATTATGTATTAGATTGAGAAGAACAGATTTTATAGTTGAGGCTCAGCCAACACCAATACCTTTTGTCGTAATCCCGTTGTATAACTTTCTCTTTCTTCCATGGCTTTTCAGACTTTCCACTAATTTTTTTCATTTGATTCTTGTGTTGTCATTTTGTGGGATGTTGCTATTGTTTGTGGCCTGGATTGTGCATCTTAACAAAAGGCATTTTGGTGTTCTGATACTCCGTCTTTCTGCCTCTTCATTTTCATCGCCTGTTTAGAGCTTAGTTCATCCATTACACTAATCAAACCCTCACTAACAAGGTGACGCACTTTCCCCCTGCCGCCCCCAGCAGCGCTGTGCCTCCACCCACGCTGCTGTAAGCTGCTGGAGTTTCTTTTTCTAGCCGCCCAGATCCTGCCCTCCTTCCTGTGATGTGCTGCATCGCTCAGCCAGCACCATGGGCTGCTGGGAGATTAGTTTACCCAACAGCCAATCTGAGTGTCACACAGCACAGCCACTTAGTTTAGACACACTGCAGCTCAAACTATTACGTGTTGTTAAGCACTTCGGGAGCTGTGCCTGGTGGGTGAGAGCACAAACTGATTTACTGTACGCAGGAAGACAACGTGCTGTGTGTGTGAGAAGCAAAACAGATCATCCAACCCAGCCCCTCTATCCTCAAACCACTCCTGTCAAGACTGAAATACAAATTATGCTGCCGTAAGGCTTGGTGTCCTTTGAATGAACTCTTGCAGCCTGTTCCTTCAAAACAAGGTTGACTCTTACACATCTCGCCATCAGCTGAAAAGCCTGCTGCACCAGTCTGACTGCGCTGGAAAGCCTGCATTACATTCCTTCATGTTACACAAATCAAAAGTTGACTCTAATCCTCATGAAGTGCCTATTGTGAGTGTAGCCTGTCGATGTTGTATAGAGCTTCTACCCAATTCAAAGAAATCCATATCACAATTTCTGTCGGCAACCGAGTGCCATGTGACTGTGGCTACATCTGAACAGTCAGCGTGCAGCGGCTCGGCTCCACAGGGACACAAGTCAATTACTGCCGCTTTGCTTCAGTGGGAACGACTGGTTTGTGTTTTGGAAAGTGTGGCACGTTCCCAGCGACTGAAACCTGAATACTGAGATGGTTTCTTGCTCTCTGTACAGGGGCTCAGGAGTCAGCACTGTCATAGGAAACAGCAATCGGTGGACAAGGGAATTACATAAAATACACTGTGAACTGTGTTTCATTCAGGACGCGGTCTGCGATGCACTAGCCGTTGGGCTCAGCGCACATTAAGATGCGCTGCGCCCACAAGCTGCCGAGGAGACACGCAAGCCATTGGAAATAATGGGTTACAGGGCACAGTGTTGCGTTCAGTGTGAAAGGCCCTTGATGTCTATTTCCCAACCATGTATTCACAGTTCATACCTTCTTCCCTGTCCATCTTCCTGTCATCTCACCCTCTTTTCATCCTAATCTCCAATATTAATTTATCTTCCTTCTGTCTTTTTTCAATTCCCAGCACACTCAATTTCCATGCATGGCCAAGATCCAACAAATGTCTCGTTTTTGTTTTCACTCACCTTGTTAACCACAAGACAATTTACATTTCATAATTATTCAGACTGGCATGGCTGTCTTTTGTGCAGCTTTGTTGAATTAATCACCACCCCAAGCAAATGCTTCATTCTCATGCTTCGTTGAGTTTGTTCAGATACTTCACTTGCCTCTAAAAATAGGCTTTATATGGTCCAAAACACAAATTTGCAAACAAAATCTAAACACGTTTATGCCTGTATGCACAAACTGACACCTCTTACTACTCTACTACTTCTAGTCTCATGAGCTACAGAATAGATTTTGTGGCATATGCTTAAAACATTTCTAAAATGTTAAGTGAGTTATTCTTTTCTCTGGGTACAAGTATTTTCCCCGATTCAGTTTCTCCTGGAGCTGTTGACAATAAAACAACCAACATTCACAAACTTTAAGATGCCGCAGTATAAATTATGTGAACATCAACCGTTAGCAAGGCTACTCTTGAACTTTCTAGGACTTTTAATACTGGGGCAAAGTCAAAGTGCTTCCACCAAATGTTTGTTTTCAGTTGTTTCAAAATGAACATTGTGGGTACCTCCTGGCAGAGATCTTCTGCTTGCGCTGTGAGGGGTGAGGTGGGAATGACTCTGTTCATCTGCTGGGATACAGCAACGTAGATGGCGTAGGCATTCTTGAAGTCCTCCATGGCAAGGAGCTGCGTTATCAGCTCCACATCCTGCTGGCTCTGCGCATCCGTCAGGCAGTGGTGCGCCCACTTCAGAGCCTGCAACAACTCCACCAGTTCTGAGCAAGAGTGAGAGACAATGAGGGAACACAGAAAAACGCCGGGGCGGGTCTTCCATCGTAATTCAACAATAGTCAATATAAGTTATGAGAGTGCTTTTGCAAATTTGGGTTACGTTTCTCAGAGAAAGGAGCTTCAGGTAAAATGCAGACCCTCAGCTTTTGATGACTCTGGGAGGCACAAACATATTTAGTCTATTGAGACTGGAGATAGGCTGTTGAGTCACTCAGATTCTACATCACTGCTTTCTGAGGTGCAGGTGTTTTTCCTGCATGTTTACATCTTTACAACAGGCGTGTCAAACATGTAAGGCAAAATTGTGCATTCAGGACGTCATTGTCTCTACAAAAAAACAAAAGAAAACAATGTGTGTTGCTGTCCTTTGATTCATAGCCGCTAAAAAATGTAATGGCCCATGCTACACCCTTCCACGGTTTTATGAAAATGGGTCCAATGGTTTTGCTTTAATCCTGCTGACGAACAAGTCAAATGTAATTATTTATGCCAAAGTGACTGATTTAATAATCAGCCCATCCATCTTGTTTCGTTTCATTTGTGGACACAATCAATCAATTTCTTTACACACAGTGATGAGTAGTGCACACAAAATAAAAAAAACATTATTTTACAGACACATAATAAAAATAATGAATCAGAAATGTTATTTTCCTGTGGCAACAGGGCCTAGTCCCTAATCAGAGGACAGCCCCTAAAACACATAAGCCTCCTCCACTATGGCCTCTGCTCTGTACCCTCAATAGTCATTGTTTTACTCCTTTTGTTTTCCTTTACTCCCTAATGTTCTCTGAGGTCAAGATTGCTCCCTTCCTTTGTGGCCTTCTTTCCTCCTTCCACCATTTTAGACCACAGTAAAGACCCTTGGACCCTTCCTCCTCTTAACTCACCCGCGACAGGATCCTGGGAGAGTGCATCTTTGATGGCATTTTCCTTTCCCTCGAAGGTGGGATTGTCAATGCCCACCTTGGGGTTTTGTGACAGCTTCTTGAGTCTCAGTGAAGCATTGGGGTCGATGTCATGCTTCCCCCTGTTGTCCTCCTCTCTCCTCTTCTTGAGCTCCTCCTGGTAGTGCTGAATCCTCTCCATGTGGGCACTGCAGTGTGGAGATTTCACGAGGCAACTTTCGTCCCCTGGACAGTCCACTGCCCTCTCCCTGTGGTTCTTGGCCTGACCAGAGGCCTCTTGCACGTAACCGTTCATATGGGACATGATCATTCCTGCTGAAGCAGCATACAGTTCATACCACCCCAGTGTTTACTGAGCTCTGCTGGAGTAATATGAGGCACTGCTCAAAACAGAGGCCATAGCATGCCGGTGGAGGATGTCCTTTATGTTCTTTCAGTGATCAGTAATCCTGAAATACAAACAGAGAGTTAAAAATGATTTACTTTGTTATCTTAAGTATTTTTATTTTTTTATTTTGCTTTATATAAGTGTTTACATGTTGAACAAAGGCAGGTCTTTTTTTAACGGCACACTTTTTTTGTACAATAGCTTTTTTGTAAGGGAATGTTAAAATAAATTACTTCTTGACGGTCTCTTTTATCAGATTCTTAATCATAAACAGAAGTTGAAGGGAGTCATTCAGGGTTTTAAATGAGCCCCAGACAAATGTTGGTAAAATATGTAAGTGGCAGCTAGATTCGCTTCATTCACTAGCCAAAAAACAATAGTAAGCTATTGAGTTGCTAGTAGATTGAGGAAACCACCACCAAACGTTACAAGTGGAAAAATAGATTTCCAACCCCGATATCAGTCAAAAAAAAGACGTGCACCAATCTGGCTGTTGCTCTAAATGATTGGTAGCTTAACTGACAAAACTGAAAATATAATGGAGAACTATGGAGCTCTGGCTGCCATCATTATATCATTATATTATCATATCATATTCTCTTTTCTGTTATACTTTTACTGCATTGGGTAAATATGAGTTGGTTTTAATTTTCTAAATATGTACTGTATTTATTCATTAGTTTGCAGAGAAACACATCAACATCATCATAGATGACAATATACATGTATATAGCTTCACTTTAAATGTTACTATTTTAAATTACCTTTCTTACTTTTTTAAGGCCGATCTATTGTGCTGCTATAACATGTATACTAGAGCTGGGCAATGATTCAACAATTTCTGTCTCTCAATGGAATCTTATCCTGAAAATCATACATGTTGATACACAATTACATAGTCTAAATTGATCATAATAATAAGTATATACTAACAGCCAGCTCTAATGCATAGGGGCCAACTTTACTCCTACCTCCTCTCAACTATCACACCACTAATCTAACTCCTAACATGGAAAGCTCTTTGGCCTCAGTCACCTAAAATCCCTTTCGTTCAACATCATCCAGCCAGTTACTTGGTTACACCTGTCCCTGGCTGTCCCGTCCTCACGAGCAGCTTAATCAAAATATCCATCTGTAGCCGACAGAAATACTGCATTTGAATTGTGATGTCTAACACACAACGACTAGGCTACAACCTGATCCCTCCTTGTTGTGATTAAAATTAAATATTATATACTATATATTTAAGGTTTCTTCTTATAATCCATTTAAGGATCATTTGTGTATTAATCTGGATTCTGAAATTTGGTGGTATAAATGGAAAATATTCACTTGGAGCCGATGCTTGTTCAGTTTGTGAGAAAAACAACATAATCTATCTTCTGCAACAGAAAACCATTGCATGAGAAGAAAGTGATCTATGCGGGCCAAAACTGAGGATATATAGAAAGCCTGGCTTCATTTTTCAATAATGACATTATCTTTACTTTAAATACCATGCAGAGGCTTAGGTAGTAATCTCTTTCTCCAAGCCTGCTGTAACTTAAATAAATTGTCAGCTCAACACACCTGTTTCCATATTTCCTGGAACCAGAATTGTGAAAAAGATCATTTAACTTCTATGTTGGCCCTCATTACTACTTAGGCCTAACATTCAAACACATCGTTCTGTGTGGATGATAGAACAACCTCAAGTACCAAAAGGATAAACATGGCTTTGTCACCAAACGCCACTTGTCATATAGTCAGTCATACACAAAAGCCACCTGCTACCTCATGGCAGTCCTCCCCCTCTTCTACCTACTTCCCACAGCTAATTACATTTGGCAGGTCTATCCCCCAGCTCTTGGACCAAGCTCCTGAGCCCCTCCCCTGCAGAAGCATTTAGCTACGTTTAAAGTGGCGCTGTACGGTTGACAAACAGCAGAGACTGCCAGCGGGCCATCTGTTCCTGTGGGCTTAATTAAGCCTGGGATCTCATGCCCCAGTCTAGCTCAGTGGCCACAACAGCACTGGGAGGGATGCTGGGAAGGGAGAGACAGAAGGGACTTGTGTCGAGAAATGATAATGAATGGAAGTGCACACACCCACCTAGACATAAACAAACGGCGTAATACGAACAGTCTGGTGTCCGTAAGCTGTGTGGAGCTAGTTTAAAATATTACACGGATGTTGACATATTTTTGCAAAATTAAATAAGAGCTAATCATGTCATCTGATTTAAAATTACACAGTAACATTCAAGCTCATATCTGCAAGGCCACTAACTGAAAAGGGTTGAGATGACACCCAATGGCCAAAAATGTAAAATACTAACAGAATAATACAGAATGTATGAGTGATAGTGCTAGAATATCCTCCTGAGTTGTAATTTCATTATGCTGTTTATTCTGTATACATGACAGGCATCAATTGCATGCCTGTCCCTACGAATTTGTGATATTCCTTTGATAACAGTGCTGCAACTTAACTTGTATGCAAAACAATGCATATGGAAACCATTCCGTGGCACTATTTTGCTAAAGGCTCAAGAAGATTTGGTTGAAAGACCTGGAATATGCTGTTAATTACGACAGGGGCATGTCCCACGCTGGCGGATTTATACGCATTCTTGTCGAGACTATTCACAAACACATCTCACTACAATGTTGTGATGCACCTCAATGTGGTGACTCTCAACTGATGTCCTAATGCAATTTCCTTCAAACTATTATTTTATTATATTGACCCAGTGGGAGACTTGTTTTCACAGTCTGTTCAACACAGAAACATATATAGGAAGTTATAAACACAGACAGAACAAATAAAACCTTTGTGCTAATGGATGAAAATATCCTCCTGCTTGTGTCATAACAGCATCACTTGAGGCTTCTTTCTATTTCTTACCAATAGTAGACTTCAGCGTCGGTAAACCCCATTAAGTAACTTTACTTGAATAAATAAGAAACAACCGATCTTACGTTGTAGTAGTAGTAGTTTGTTCAGCTACTTGACTTTTATTGTAATAAAAGTACGGGTTATCACTAAAAGTAACGTAAATAATAGTTATTAACGTAAAGTGAACTTCGGTTGGTTTACCCTCCACCAACATTACTCTGGGGTAATTAGCTACATGCATAAATGTTGAGTGTGAAAACAGAAAAAACAGTCTCATTCGTCAGTCATCTTGTTTTAAAAACTAGCGTTAGCTGGCTCGGCTTGAGGTCACGTTAACTTAAAGCAACATTAGACGGAGTCACAGAGGGAATTACAGTCTTTCCTATTGTGTAGAAATAGATATAACCGCTAACTATGTCTTGTTCAAACTTCCATTGCACATTAATTCACAGCAGAACAGCGGACACACGTCTGGTAAACACAATGCTGTGTGTTGTTCGGTGAATTGTTACACTTTACCATTTAGCTTAGCAGCCCCCGGCACCGCTAACTGCGTAGCTTCCCGGTACCGTTGGGCTAGCCGTCCCGTAACTCACTGAGTTTACTCACCACTTTAGATAAACACCGCTGAACGGGTTTTGTGACGAAGTGGTTACTTCTTCATCCTCCAACTCCTCTGGTTATGTGTGTTGTATTCCCACACTGACGGTCAAGAAAAGCGCCAGGTCTTTCCACCGGTCTTCACGGGCTCGCGCTCACCCGCTGCAGTGACTTTGGTCCAGGCTCAGTCGGGACCCCACACCAGGGACACTTGTGGCCATTGCTGAGCCTGGTGTTTTGAGTCGTCTCCTTGGCAACACTGCGGCTCCACAGCACCCCCCCACGGCCAGACACGTTATGACATATACAGTCTACTACGATAATGACCACAACTGCCACATTGCAACCAAAGAGGATAAATACATAGAAACAATACCACAATATACAAAAACTGTCCTTACTACTACTACTACTACTACTACTACTACTACTACTACTACTACTACTACTACTACTTACATCTTATATGGCCCTTTTCTAAGTACCGAAAGACGCTACTCATGTGGAACTATATACCTAAACAGTAGCATCAATCTAAAGCACCAAAAGTAGTCCACATCATTTAGAATGGCCCATTTCAATTAAATTCAGTTTGTTTTGTGTAGCCCCAAATCGGAGGCCTTTACAATCTGTACACATGTGACATCCCCGGGATCCTCACATCGCATCAGGTCTCAGGATATAGAGGATTTTTTGTTGATATAATTTATTGGCTATAACAAGGATTTTAGCCATGGTAGCAATGTAGCTCTCTGGATAGCGATATCGGCCCTTTGGTCCAAACTAAAGTACATCAATAGCTAATGGATGAATTGCTTTAAAGTGTTGTCCAGATTAATGTTCACAGAGAACAGAACAAACCACACTAACGAAGGCCGGACCTTTCCATCATGAAGTTCAATTGAGTGGTTTTGAGTGAAACAGTGGAACATTTAACAGCTAATGAGCCATATAGTTCCCTCAGCTAATAGACATAAAAAAACAGAAAGAGAGTGAATATGGGACCAGGTGGCCAGAAAACACAACATGAATCATAATATTGCTCCTTATCTGCTGGATGTGTACATACTGTTTGACTAAAAACTTCATAATTTAAGTGTCTTTGTGTACTATGAAAAGCGCTATATAAGTTGAAACTATTATTATTTATAATTTGTCAATGCTGTGTTCACAACTTGTTCCCCATGATAAAAAAAAAGAGTCAGTTGCTGCAGGCTTAATAATGTCATACATTGTTTTAAGTCTTAGCTTTATGATATTTTAAATATTCAAACCCAAATGTTTTTTTTGTAGCTGGAGCTCACTATTCTATCACATGGACATGTTGATTCTGCATTTTAAGCTCAATATATGTGATTTTAAGGAAGTGCTGTGGGTTTTAAAAGTAATTGCAATGAAAGGAACGAAGTTGCCTTAAAATGGTGTTAAATGCATCAATAATGTTTACAAAGGCCCATTCATAACGAGTGGTCTTATACTTTTGATAGTTTATGTACATTTTCTTGATACTGCTTCTGTACTTTTGCAAAAGAAATTAGCCGACTTTTACTTTTACTATTACTTAATGTCACTGGTAATTTATACTGGAGCTGCAAAAAACTACCTATTAGACCTTAAAACATTTCCCTCATTATTTCCTCATATATGATGAAATGGGATGAGACAGTTCCTTCCTTCTCATGCATGCAGACCGGAAATTATCACTAATTATCCTGCCATCTATTTAATTTTTTATCCCAATGGCCTAAGTATTTCATGGAAAATGTGAAACTCAAGGAGCAACTCAGAAATTAAATGCTTGGAAAACTTGTTTTCTCTGAATCCTCTAATAAATAAAATACACTTATTGCACTTGAGGTTGTCTTTGCTGTTATTCTGTCCAGTCATCTCCACACTGATCCCTTTACATTCCACCCATTCACAGATGAATTTAAATAAGTTCTCTTCAAAGCACTATTAATCATCACCAACTAATGGGATCTACTGTCATTTCACCTCGTAGAGCAGAACAGAAACTGTCTAATCTCATACAGCCTCAGAAATATCTACACTAAAGCCTGAAGCTGCCTTTTTCCTGCTGTATTTTCTATTAGGTTAATCCTTTCTGACACCTCTGTGCTTAACCTCCTTTCCTCATTAGGCTTTCTCCTGCCAGTTCCCGTTTCTTAAATACTTACCTTCCTAGAAAGAAAGACGATTAAAATCCCCCTTGCTTTGCAGGGCTTCATTCAATTGCAGCTGTTTTTTCTTTGTTCATTTAATAAGCAGCAGTTGAATGAAGTACTCAGAAGCTTAAGTAAAATAATGATTGTCAAAATATAATCAAAATATTACGTACTTGTTTTGCAATACTTAAAATAAGCTGCAACCAATAAGTGTAGTGGATCCTGGGTCAGGTCCCCTTAACACAAATCTTTTTTTTGTGAAATATTGGATGATTTGACCGATTTCGGCCCCAAATAGTTATTTTTCATATGAAAAAAAAGTGTTTAAGTTCCTAGCTATTGCCGAGTGAGGTGACACAATGGTGTGTTTTTGAAGTATTGGGACTGGGTGACATGCCAACTGCCCACAGACACTGTTTGGATCGTCGGGAAATGAGATCCAATCACACGCCTGTAATTACTGCTTATGGCCATAGGTGCACTCAAACAAAAATAAAACAGAGATCTTTAAGATTCAAAACTTTAAATGAAACAAAAAGTTTAGAAGGGAAATGAAAGACAGAATAATCTGGCCGGGGGCCAAACATGCTGCTTTTCTTTGGAAGAGGTTGTAAAAAAGGATGGAAATCATTGGATTAATATTTTAAAATATTTTCAAAAAGATATATTTTCTTCAGTAATATAGACAACTAAAGGTTACTTTAAGGGGATCAAATTAAAATATTCAAGTGAAGTACTTCAAGAGTGTACTTAATACAGTACTTAAGTCCATTACTTCAAAGGAGGGATTCTCTTTCTCAGTATATCTCAGAAAACCTTAATATTAATGCAGTTAAACACATTCACATTTGGAAACTGTATCCACTTTGACAATGATTGGTGTGGAAGGTAAGACATTACTCATTCATTCATAATTAATGCACTTCTCTAACCTTCAGGCTCCCAGCCACCAAACATTTACATGTACCAAAGAAGAAAATCACTATTTTTTCTTTCGATATATTTTATTAAAAAAGGAAACCCAACAAGAACTTTTTTTTACATAATGATCAAGGATTTTTATTATCTTAGTCTCTTTCATCAGTTTCATATCATTACAGAAAATGTTATAGTACAGCGTTGTTCAATGTCTCCTCATTGCTTAATAATTTCCTTAGGAGTGCTGGTCACATATATCTGTACAATATGGTTCTTATTTTTTCTGTACATTTTTTGTGAAGTTGGTTAAAAAGGCTGTCAGCACTTAAAGAAGCTGCTTCTTTTATTTTTTATTTTTATTCTTAAATAGTTGATCAAATAAAAGATTATTTTTCCCAGGTTAAGCTCGCCCCCGGGGCTGGGGGGTTGGGGCGAAGTTTACACCCGGTCACCGTGAATATAAGGAAGCTTCAGGGTCTGGGCAGACTGGGTTGTGCCCCCCCACCTCCCCATCCCAACATCACCTCTTCCCTGCCCAGGCATTTGGCACTGCGCACATAAACAAGACTCACAAGATAAACAACAAGCAAAGCTCTTTGTGAAGCCATTATGATGCATACTAATGAGAGAAAAACAGAAGTGTCACCTTGATGGGCGCTCAAAAGAGGAAGTGGTCTTGATGTGCCCCCTCTTCCTTTTAGCTGAGCACCATGGGAAATCTGGAGTCTTCCTCAATGTTTTCTTCATTTTCAAAAAACTGATTATTTTTTTCCACTAAAGATGAGAAAATAATAATTTTCTTTTTTTGTCCTGGCAGGCACCTACAGCTGTCTATTAAAATGCTACTGCTATAGATAAGGTCTAGCATTGAACACACAAAGCAATTGCAATGAAAGGAACGAAGTTGCCTTAATATAATAATGATAATAAGAAGAATAATGATAATAATAATAAGAATAATCATAATAATATATTACAGAATAAATCTCTTTTTATAATTAGATTTTTTTCATTAAAAGTTATATTTTCTTTGTTTGAAATACTATAATCTTTTTAAATTCATTTTTTTCATATGTATCTAGGTTGTGATCAAGATGTTGACTATACCTCAACGTTATCCAAATCAATAAAAACTAGCTGTGCCGTTGCATATTACAGAATAGTCAATGATATGTGGACATGCACCGTGAACCACCCATTCCAACCCTCGCTATATGACGCCGACGCTCCGTCCCCCTGTGATGACATCATAGCCGGCCGATGACCATGACGTCAACCACCTCGCCCTTGTGCAGCTCCACGTATTGCTCTGTTTTCGGAGGTAGCATCAGGAGCCCGTTAGCACTGCGCATGCTCATCAGCCTGCTGCTCACCTGGTTCCCTGCAGCAGTGAGAGGGCAAAAGATTTGAAATAAAAATCCAACTCATGAAAGAAATTGGGAGTTTAAAAACTATATTGGCTGTTCTATCATACTTTTCATTGTCAAAATGGCTAACATTAAAATACTACAGTGGCCAGCTGTCAGTGTCTAGATGTCATCAATCTACCCTGATAAAGGCCTTCTGAGGTTACAACTGTCATTATACACCGAGGACACGAGATCTTTTTTTTTGGGCCATTTTGCCTTTATTAGATAGGGAGGAGAGCGGTGAGACAAGATGCAGCAAAAGGAATCCCTCTTGGTACACGTGGTGCCCTCTCTACCAGATACAAGCTATCATATGGTAGAGAGGGAACTTTTCTGCAGGAATAACATTTTCTTTACTTGCTGATATATCCCAAAAATAAACCAAACTATTTGCATGAAAAAAGATGTAAGGGACAGGGTTCATATGATGCAACTGCAAGTCAATATGTTTATTTTGATTATTTTATGGACTAATTGTGAAAAACTGTAGACCTAAACATTTATTTTTATCCTTGGATTCCTTGCTAGACAGGGACCTGTAAATTAATTAAATAAATGATTCTGTCAACCAGTGAATAGTTGAGAGTCTGATTCAGGCTTTGATCGGGTACCTGTGCTCTGTGCCCACGGCAGAGGCTCTTGGTGATGCCATGTCAGAATGCAGCGGTGGTATTCAGGGCGAGGGTCTAACTTCACATCACAAGACAACTAGAGAAATAACATACAACGCAAATTATAATGATGTATGTCAACAAGTTATTTTCATCACCGTGGGAATTTATCTGTAGTTCTTACAGACTGTTTTCACACTCGTAACACCAGATGGATTTACTGTGAGAGTAATTTCATATAGTGCAGAAACATATACTAAATTTGCAGATCATGTCTGAGAATCCTGGCACTTATTATATTGTGTGATGTTGCAAACCCTTCTATTATAGCAGCAACAAAGGCTAAAATATCTATAGACTTCAAAGTCTTTGGACTTGTGACCTGCATGTCAGGCCTCCTCTATGCACTTGGAAGTGGGTGCATTTGACTCCCCACAAAGCTTTTAACTCATTTCATGTTTGTTTAGCATGTGATAAAGGGTTGATCTTCTGCCAGAAGTCGTTGATATCAAATCTTTTTTTCAGCACTTGAACGCAGCACAGCAACTGTACGAATGGCAATAATCTTCTAATGGAAAAAAATCACAGGTCTGGACAGTCAGCAAAATATCATTAACCTGGGTAAAAGACGATCTGTCCATCCAAACACATTTGTTGCATTTTTAACCATACTCTTCCAACTTTATTGGCAACGTTTTTCCCAGTTTGACCTGGGTCTGATTTCGTCTGCTGAGGGCTATTATCCGGCTACCTCTGTGCTTCCAGGCCATCGGTCCCACCACTAAGTGGCAGTAATGCATTCAAGTTGATTTCTAACTGCTCTATAACAGCACATTACGTAACATAGCTCCCTGGATAGTACCCATGATGGCAAGTGACCAGACCTCTTACTTGATGACGCTAGTTGGGGACACAATCGGCTGCTGTTGAGACTATTACGACCTTTTTTTTCTCTCTACAATTATGAATATTCATGACCAAGGAGCAGGCCTTCAGGTCAGCGTTGGCCAGGATTGCTTCCTCTGCCAAGTCAAAGCAAAACTTGGTGGTCATAAATATGTATCAAAAGGATGATGAAAATAGTATTAAGTCATGAGTTAAGATGCAATAGACTGCAATGATACACCCTGGAACTTAAGTACAATTGTAATGTGTCTTCTCTGTTGCAGTTTCTTGCATCTACACTCACATGTTCATGAGAAGAGAAAGGATCTTTCAGGCATACAGAGACTAGTCTTTCTACCTTTTTTGACATATGTGGAGCCCTTGTGTCTGGTCATTTAAGAGAAAAAGAAAACACTTCTTGTAAACCACCAGTGCCTCAAAAGATGGTGAACTTTGACTTTGTGTGGCTTGGCCAGAGAGTCAGGCTTTCCTGGTTGCCCTGTGCATCCTACCCTCGCTTTGATGATGGTGGGTCTAGGGTCCAAAATGCCCTGCATCTTCCTCAAGGCAGGGATGACAAAAAGATTACAGGTGACAACAGCGGAAACGGGGTTTCCTAGGGCGGACGGACGAAGAGAGAGAGGACAGCGACAGGAAAAAAGAGAGAGAAATATATGAGTAACAGCTCTTCAGAAACAGCGGAGTGAATCACTCTTTCTCTCAACTTCACACACTACCTGGGAGGGCAAAGATTAGTTTGCGAGCACCGTCCATGTCCAAGGTGGCAAATGTTGTTGGGAGACTAAAAAAAGAAAAACAACATTTGAGTATACATCCCATTTTATGCAACACTGCTGTGTATCTGTACATCTATTTAAAATTCCTGCCAAGCGCTTGCTAACTAAACTGTGGAAAGTTGCCATACCCTGGTTTCATGAAAACACGACCAAAATGGATCTGAGCATGAAGATCAATATCCAGCACCTGCTTAAGGTAGTCCTAAAAAAGACATTGAAATAAAAAACACATTCAACAAAAACAAAAGAGCAATACATTCAATCCAAGCCTTCACCATATAGTGAACACATTTTAAATAAATGTAAATACTTTTGCATGTGTGTTTGTGTGTCATGTTAAATATAACATTCAAATAAGTAATATGTATCTGAGTTGTAGTGTTTTTATCATAATTTACTCTCAAGTAAAGATTGTCATTCCCCTGTCCACCACAAGGTGTCAGTAAAAGACGATGCCATGATTGGATGTGTGTATTTTTTTGTTCTGCAATCATACCTTCTCTCCCATGGACACTCCTCCTGAGGTGATGATGACATCAGCTCGACTGATGCCTTCATTTAGAGCGTTGAGAAGGTCATCGGGGCTGTAGGGCACACAGAAACACACACACACACACACACACACACACACACACGTACACAAAACGCACGTACGCACGCACGCAGGCAGGCAGGCAAACACACACACACAAATGTTAACCACCAAATCACAGCATAGGAAATAATGGAGGGAAAAGGATAATAGCGAGCTCGTTTTGGAGGAAGTACAGAAAGATGATGAACATTTTTATTATCTCTGTCGGGAGCTTATTTATTTTGTCGTTTGCATGTGTGTGAGTGTGTGTGAGCTCTGTGTCTGTCCACCGGTCTGTCCACTGACAAATATGTTTTGTTCTTATTTATGACTGTATGCGTACGGACCTCTCGTGGTCGCAGTGATTCACTCTTGTTGATAGCATGTTGTTGATCGACTGTTTTGTGCTGTGATTGACTGCTGACTCCTCACTATTCTTTACTCTTTACGCTCAGCAGCGGCTCAGTGGGGAGAGAGATACAGCATGGGGAAACAGCATGTACAGCACATTTTCTTTTTTTTTAATCTAACTCAGTGAATTAGGTGTTTAACGAAACCAGAGTTGATGCTTGTTGGAACAGCTAAAAGACGGTTTTGGTGAGCTTTATTTTTTTCTGTTGAGTTTAATGAAGCGCTTAGCAAATGACAAACTGAACCAGGCGCTGACTACACTGGATGTACTTCTTCTATCGGGAGGAGGAGAGCTGATTAGCTGTTAGCAGCTGGTGGGCTGCAGAATGTGCAGTGTGTTTGGCCAAGAGAGCTAACAGCTAACAGCTAAAGGAGCTACACACAGCAGGCCTGACTATACCTGTTCAGAGGAAGCGTTAACAGTCAACATTAAGTGTTACACAGTGGACTGCAGGTTAGCTGCACGAAGCCGATGCGTGCAGCTGGATAGATTAACATGAAAGCTTATCTTCGTATGAGTGAAAAATGCTTCTGAATTGCATTCATTCAATCAAACGTTACAGCAGTGGTCGTTGCAGACGCACCTGGCGGTGAGTATGTTTTCTAGCATTGGAGGTGTGAAAAATGTAATATAGACATGGAGGCTTACTTGTCCCCCACGATGCCCAGATTGATGGTGGGGTAGCCATGCTCCTGGATAGTGGCCAACAGGGTGGAGCGATTGCTGTCTCTGATCTTCCCAGGATGGAGGTCGTCTTCTGGGTTCAGCAGCTACCATGACACATAGGGAGAGATGATCAGAAACACTTTTTAATCATTCAATAACTGTACTTTGTTAAGTTGTCGTCAGGAAAAAAGAGCTCTGTCTTTATTATTATTTTGAAAATATTCCAAGCATATCTTTGGGTGGCAGTGCATCTAGTGGTAGTACTAATTATTCAGCTAACAGGGAGGTTGTAGGCAAACATCTTTTGATTACTCTCATATTATTTCTATGTTTAGCCTGCTCTTGGTATCAAATGGATTGGTTGTGACAAAAATACACTGATTGCCAGAAATGTATCTTTAAAAATACACAATAATTTACAGTGACTGAGAGGCAAAAAGGACACTGTCTGAAGTGTAAAGTAATTATTTGGTGTAGCTTGTGCTTTTAGATAGAGCTGAAAGGATTAATCGATTAGTCGATTACCAGGAAATTAACTCAATCAATTAATTATTCAAATTAATTATCAAGCAAAAATGCCATTCGTTCTCGGGTTCTGCTGTTTTGATCTCTTGTAAGATAAAACAAGCAAATTTGAGGACATCAACTTGGGCTCTGGGAACCTGTGATGTGCATGTTACATATTTCATAATCACATTTCACATTTTATAGATTAAATGACTAATCGATTAATTTAAAAAATAATCAATAGATTATAAATATGGAATGAATAATGAAAAATAATCATTTATTGCAGCCATACCTTCAAACAAAACTAAGAACATTACTTGCTAATTCAAAAATGTAACTGCAATTTGGTTTAACGTGTATTTGCATTATATTCATCTTATATTTACATTTTTGACCTCCCTTCTTTTTACAATACAATTACAAATCAAATTGTTTTGTTTCTGAGGAATTGTCAACAAGCACTATTAATTACTACAATTATAAAAGGAAAGCAACGCCACAAATGAACATGCATCTAATTCAGCAGGTTCACAGTGGGTTTATGGGCAAACAAACTGCATACTTTCAGTTGTAAATGCCAGCTCTGCACAGATATTCCTGTTTTTCTTCATCTGCAGCATTAGTACATAGAATGTACTCAACATCTAGATGGTCAAATTAACAGTGTGTAAAAATGAGAAGACAAATCCTCTAGTCTTGCTCAAAGAGGGGACATGAGGACAATATACCACTTAATAGGTTTGGAATGTGGCCATGGGGTAGGTGACTCTTGGCTGATTTACACAATTCAAATATATCTGCATAGCACCGAGAACAAGGTGTTATGGGTATCTACAGTCTGCTGAGAATGTCCATGAAGGTTACGCACCCCATGAAATTTAAACGGCACATCAGTCACACAGAAAATGCACAAATATGATCCCAGCGTTGAAGAGAAACCACCTGGTCACAGATAAACAGTCTTCACAACTGAAAGCACACATGAAACGGCTGAGTGCGCATTCAGCTCTGAATGTTGTTCTGGTGTCCGCAGTCAAAGCAAACAATGTTGATTGTGCATAAATATGAACGAGGTATGCTGTCAGAGAAGACGGCACGTCGTTGTTACCTTTAGCAGCTCAGGCCGAACCTTTTTGGCAAATACAGATACAGTGTGGGTTGAGTGCACACGAGGAGTACAATTTCCCAAATGAAAAAGAAAAAGAATGTTGACATGCAAGTTCTTCTCAATCCCTTACCTCATTTCCTGTCGACATGACGGCCACCACGGGGAATTTCTGGACTTCCACCTCTGTGACTCCCACAGTGGCCAGGAGACCAATCTCAGACGGGCCCATGTGGGTGCCCTTTGAAAGCACACACTCCCCGCGCTTAATGTCATGACCGATGGGCCTAGGGCAGGACAGCAAAGACGATAGTTCAGAGGACAAGAAGGAGAAATGGAAGAATTCGGAAAAATGCAGCTTTCTGTCTAAAGCTTTCTGTCTAAAGTGGAAAGTTATATTGGGAACCAAACAATTACCCTAAATGTAGCACAAATAAGCATTCTGGGGCTACTACTGCCATAACAAGTAATGAGGTAAATAAAATATCAGGAATGATCAAAATGACGGATCCAGATGTATAACCAAATTATTTCATAATTACATTTAATTTATTTCAAAGCGACTTACAATAAGTGCATTCAACCTTGAGCATAAACTCGGAACAACAGAACAACAAGAATCAAGAAAGTTGAATTTCTTCAAGGGAGCCAAACTACAAAGTGCTATATAGGTAAGTGCTACGAAAGTGTGACTTTTTTTATTCAATATAGTTGGAAAAGGTGTGTTTTTAGTTTGCAGCGGAAGAAGTAGAGACTTTCTGCTGTCCTGATGTCAATGGGAAGCCAGGACAGTAAACAGTCGTGACTTTGTTGAGTGTTTAACTCGCAGTGACGGAGCTACAAGCCAAATAAATTATCTGTGCTTTCTATAATACTTTCAATCTTTTCAGTTTTCATATGAAATACACTTTTCTCACTGTATTACTGCTTAAAGAGATGGGCTACTAAAAAAAGGCTAGGTGAGTGATATTGACATCAGATCTTCAGTATTTGATCAATACAATTGTGATTCTGGTTTTGGCTTCTTAATAGCGACCAACACATAACACATTACCTGATGTCCTGCCCCGGACGAGCCTGAACTAGGATTCGTACCTCCAGCTCCTCTGTGCCCTAAAAGATAAACCAGCTGTCAGATGCATCAAATGGAACATATTCAGATTTCCTTCGACTATACTAGACCAAAATGCATTGTCTATTCTGCTCATCTTTGGGGTAAATGTACTAATCTATGTTCATTTGCTATGGTGTTCACATGAAATATTCCCTTTATAAAAGGTACATGTGAGTCAAAAGTAAATTCTGGCTGAGTTGAGTTGATCAGAGCCCTGATTCTGGCATCTTACGACCACTTCCTCGGGTAAAAAACTAAAAAAGTCGGCTTACGTCTTCAGACTCGCGGAGCAACTCGGTGTCTTCCACCTGGACTACAGCGTCAGCCCCGCATGGAATAGGGGCACCCGTCGTCACCCTCATCACCTGGCCAGGCATCACTGTGTGAGTGGGCTGCACGGAGACACAGACAGAGTCTTTTAGTCATAAATGTTGTAATATCAAAGTAAAACAAATATGCAATGCCTTTTGATGCTCTTATCACCCTGGAGACTAACTTAAAATAAAATAAAGTGAAATGATAGATTGCATACTACTGTCTTCCCCAAAGTTTCCCAAAAAGCATCTTGCAAACTGATTCAAGTGAAAACATAATGAAGGGATATGAAGGCATGTACAGAATATGTGTTTGCATGTGTGCTTATTTTGTTCAAGATGAGAAGTTGAGTTATTCAATAAATCGCTGCAGCATACTCTTGTCTCAGAGGTCTAATGTGTTTTACAATTTGGCAGCAGTCTGATTCTCTCGCCCTCGGAGGCAAAGGGCTTTTCATCACCTGCTAAGGGAACACACCGGTGAGCAATTACAGCTGGTCAAGGCGTGAGGTGGAGGACAAAAGTGAAGTACTTTATTTTCATACACAGGTTGTGTGGGTGTTTGCGTGACAGTGACTGCATTAGTGTGTGTGAGGGTCTTTTTGCGAGCTAAAAACCCATGTGTGTCTAAAGTGTCAACGTGGGCGCGGACCTGTTCTCCAGCTTGGGACTCTCCAATGATGAAGCGGTCGCCTGGGCCATCAGCCGCTAAAATAAAAGAAAGATTTAATGGCATTACACATGTGTGCAGCTGAAAGTGTGTGTGTGTGTGTGTGTGTGTGTGTGTGTGTGCGTGTGTGTGTGTGTGTGTGTGTGTGTGTGTGTGTGTGTGTGTGGTAGGACGGTGTCATTTAGTTGAGTCATTTTATCTCAGTGGGCTACAGATTGAACACATGGGTAGAGAAGGAAGTTCTTTAATTAAACATCTCAAAAACAGGCATGCACAGTATTTCCAATGCTTGCAGAGCTCACAGATTTTGTAATCAAACCCTCCTCTTATGCACGTTAAAAACATAATACCCTCCACTCTGAGCTCAGGTGTAAACTAAACAGCTGACCTGAGCCAATGGGAAAGTAGAATACCTGTTCTGTTCTATTTTCTGCTCTTTTACAAATCCACAGGACCAAGAAGGAAGCTTATCACAAGACAAATAAACACCCAAATACAAATATTCAAATATCCTTTGACATTGCAAAATGTCCTTGGTCAGTAAAAAAACTTGACTGTGACTTTAATTTCATGGTTTACCATATCTTAATGAAGGATTAAATGCTTCCCCACTATAAAAAGAAGTCTGCCACTCTCTTCCTTTCCTCTACATAAAAAAACAACACAGGATGACGAGCATCTGTTGTTACGCACTGGCTCTGTGGAGAAAGCAAGAGGTTATTGGCTGCTTCCACACCGACGGTCGAGGCACTAAAATCTCTAAAAAATCTGCACATGAGCGCCTCAGCAGACGTCAGGCCCTCAGGACAGACACATAAAACCCAGAGAGACCTGTGGTGTTTTGCTCCTCCTCCTCCATCAGCAGAAGCAGATGTCACATGCAAGAGTTTGTGAGCTGCCTGGAGCCAGCAAGCTGCCACACTGCTCTCCAGGTTAACAGGGTCGTCAACGCTTTACTGGACGCCCCGCCACGGATTTCTTGACCGAAACAAATCAACATAACTTTGCCCGGATTTCACCTCAAAACTGCTCTCAGTAGTTAGTGCAGCCATAGGAATGATACCAATCTCTCTGAGCAGAGGGAAACCCCATATTTCTTGTCACCACCTGGCAGATATGGCGCACAGCGCCCGCAATGTCAGTTCTTCACTGCCTGAGTGTCCTGTTCACATTGTTTGAGGACAATCGGGTTAGTTCTTCAGTTTTATCTACGTTCTGCAACTTACTTTGAAGAAAAAACAAGAGATGGTTGACTGGATTGGGTCGCACCAGTGATTCATAAATCTATCACCACTTTGTGTGTAATGTCCTTCCTGTCTCTGTGGTAAGTCATCAGTATATGTTGAGGATACGGTTTTGGCATAAAAGGACGTAAGGTTGTGTTATTTTTATAAAATGTTTGTATTGCTATTAAAAAGCATTTTGATCAAGTGTCAGGTCAAAAGTGTGAACCAAATTCCATATGACCTCTTTAAGTCTTTTCGTCAAGCTAACATTAATTCAGCCCGTTAGCTAGTTGAGCAACAGACAACCTGGCAGTTAACAACTAATCTCTATGTCAGACATCGTTTCTGTGGTGGAACCTATTTTTATTTCACTGAGTAAACATTGAATTATAATAAGGCTAAGGCTTAACTCTGAACAAACAGCAGGTGAAACTGTTCATAAATGTTCCTAAAGATAAAAACACAGTAAAAAGAGTTTCTAGTTTTCGGGACCAGTCATTGTGCCTAATGAGCAGAAACTCAGTTATAGCTCTTATTGCATATACGTGTATACATAAAAAGTGTAATTTACTTTATGGTGTTAATTACTAAAGTGAAATTGGACATTCCTGGACTGGTCTGCTCATTCTTTTTACAATTACATGTTTTTTTAGGACTGAATAGTATGTTAAATGTTTAAACTGTTATTTCAAAGCTTCAATCAAATGCAATTCACCTGCCATAATGTACGCTGCTTACCTCTCACAGCATAACCATCCTTGACAGAGGCAGGGAAGGGTGGCAGGTTGTCTTTGGCATAAACGTCCTGAGCCAGGACTCGACCCATCCCATCTGTGGGAGAAGAGGAAGAACATGAGTATGAGGCGAGGAGGAGAAGCTGGGCGAAGGGTGGCGGAGGGAGAGAGCGACAGCTGGAGAGAGAAAGAGAGACAGAGGCAGAAAGCGTGAGGGAGAAAGTGCATCTGATTCAGATGAAGATACAGAGAGGCATCTGCGCCGGAGGTGAGTACATATGTGTGTGTGTGTGTTTTTAAAGGGAGACAGAGTGTGACACCGCGAATCAGAATCTCTCTGCATGACTCACTACCTGACCGGCAACCACGGACACACACGCACGCACGCACGCACACACACACACACACACACACACACACACACACACACACACACACACACACACACACACACACACACACACACACACACACACACACACACACACACACACACTCTCCTTTTCTTATTCAGCTTCACTGATTCACGAACAACAAGTGGAAGCTTGCAAGTGTTGCTATTCACATTTATTAACCAGTCAGACTTAAAAACACTCAGGAAACCTTCTTGTAGGAAGAACAAAACACACACACACACACACACACACACACACACACACACACACACACACACACACACACACAGACACACACACACACACAATAGCTCAGTGAGAGTGAGGGAAGGAAAGAAAAACAGAAACAGACAGAGGCAGAGTGGGTGGAAGAGAAAAATCCTGGCACTAAAAATACCTTAAGCTGCTGCGTGGCTATATATATCATTTGTCAGAGCCTTTATGCTATGATTATGTGGGCGTTAATATGAAGATCCAAGCTTTGATATCAATGTGTTGAAAGAGAAAAAAAATATGCAAGTACACCCACACACATGCATACATACATCAGCTTACGGCAGTCGTAACGAGCCGCTGTAAATCTCAGTCGTTGAAGAAGCCACTCGTGCCTATACGACGCGTCTGATCCTTGCATCTTTTTTTTTTTTTAAGTTGACAGCATTTCATCCGAGATATTGGTGTATTTGGCTCCTGCTTCCAAGCTGCTAGTCAAACAGCTTGTTAAAACCATGTGTTGAAGTGGAGGTGTGGATAAAAATAGAACAAAGGTGACGTCTTGTTGCCGAAGCTGAAATATGTGTTTGATCAGATGCTTTTGCGAAAAAGATCACTGCAAGCAGGCGCCGGTTTTAAAAGGGCTAAATTATGATAATTAGATCAAGGGGCATTGTGACATCACTGGTCTCTTTAGAAACAATCTGAAATTTTAGAAGACAGTAAATGTGTGATGTAAACATATGCATGCATGTGTACCGACATACTCATACTAAACACACAGTACCTGTGTACATGTAGAGGAGAATATAATTCCTTTACAAAGAAATTAGGGAGCAATCCTGAATGTGCATACACATGTATCAAACTGTAATACAAAGAAATACTACAAGTGTATATTATCAATAGAAAATATGTATTTGCATTGAAAACAGTAAGATATTGTATAGTTGTATTGGTTATATAATTAGAATAAGTATTTATTAATAAATAAGTTGCAGTTGGAATGTATCTGTGCAGCGTAACATATGTATATATATATATATATATATATATATATATATATATATATATATATATATATATATATATATATATATATATATATATATATATATATATATATATATATATATATATATATATATACAAAAACATATTTTTGCACATATAGATTTATGGTAACTTATGTGTGTTTCACAGAATATCAAACTATTCCTTAAAGTACAGATTTGAGATATTACACTGTTAAGAACTTACTATTCTTTAATAGAGCGAAAGTGTGACATTCAATGCAGATTATTTTGTGTATTACACCATTATGATGACAAAATAAGGGACAGATACTTATAATCCACACATGATATGCACCCACCATCAAACTCTGACACAGTGCACGCTTCACACACCCACATGCAGGCCCCTCTATACCCGGCAGGAGATCTTGTCCAGCTGTTGTCTCTCTAAATATTTCATCTCTCAGATCTTCCTCACCTCCTTACCCCACTGTCTACCTCCCAGCTGTACTCCTGCAAATCCCTTCCTTCCCTTCTCCAAAAACATGAAACATCACTTTACACTTTGGAAAAGAAAGAGTGTTGTTCCTTCTACCATCATTCATCTAGACGTCATGTGAGCTGCAGGGTGTTATTGCCCCCAATCCTCTCTACCCCATTTCCAGAGATGAATTAAAGAGAGTGTGTTTTCCCCTCTGGGCCTCAGCCTGGCTCTGTGTCACCCTCCGCAGGCGCAGTGGCCACTATGCCAGAAGGCTTACAAGACCCACGGGTGCTAAACTAACTTATCTCTGCATGTTTGTATCGTGTCTGCCTGTTTAGACATGCAAATTCAACAAAATACTACAAAGACGATATTACATTGTGCAACCCTGTACTCTAAAATGACAATTATAAACCTTGTAACATTGTGAGTTATTCTTTAAAATAAAAATCTTTAAAAAAGTACGCAGCAACATAACTATGTGACAACAAAGACTAAAATGTATCATATGTATCACTATTGTTTTCCATTTTACTTAAAATCTAATGACATTTAACCAAAACAGCACAGTTACAGGTCATAACACCAAAACAATGACCTGACAGACGCTTTAATGCTCCTTAAATCTGAGGGAAACTGCAGTCAGTTGATAATTCTCTGCGGTCACTCAGTGGGACCCTTCACATGTATACTGTATGTGTGTATATTAAGACATATTGCATATAGCAGCTTTAAAGCGACTAAAAGACTTTTCAATAACTTGAAAGTAGTCTGTTCCATAGGGAGCAATACATGTAAATGACACATGGATTGTTAGGAAAGGTTTGTATGTTATGTGGCCTTGTAGCCAAGTGCATTTGTGTGTGCGCGCATTGTGTGAGTGACAATGTGGCATGCAGACACACACTGCGGATTCAGGTAGAGAGTGTTTCAACGCTGCCAAGTGTACTTAGCGAGCACCTGTTCCTACAGCAATCTGAAAGGTGTAAAACGT
Organism: Clinocottus analis; assembly: GCF_023055335.1. NCBI lineage: Eukaryota > Metazoa > Chordata > Actinopteri > Perciformes > Cottidae > Clinocottus > Clinocottus analis. The sequence continues at coordinate 9,004,138 of NW_027175876.1, forward strand.
CAACGTCCCAGCATGCTCAGTGGCTGATGTCAGTAGTCATAATGTGAAGGTGAACTGGAGATGTCAAGGGGCAAGATGAACACATTCAGGACATTTAAGTGGGTGTGAAGAAGGTTTGCTGGATCTGTGGGGTTTCTGTCCACCTCACCTCTGTAGTTGATGATCTCAGTGCCCAGGACGGCGGTCATCTCCAGCACAGTGATGAAGGCCTTGTCCATGGAGGTGAGCGGGAAAGGTGACATGCGGTGCCTTCGGGCCACTTTGGTGATGTCCACTGCACTGTGACCTGGGAACAGAAGGGACATTACAAACACTGTCATCAAATGCTTGTCACAGAATCAAACCATATCACAAAATAACTTACATTCCCTCACGTGATAAACCGTTAATACAGTGTATATAAGGACACATATTGGATTGGAAAAAAATCGGAAAACATGTCAGATTTTTTGAAAACCTTTTCACCAACATTGCACAAATAAATTCCAAAATATCTTTGCCTTTTCTGTACTGCAATTTGTTGTTACTTTACTGAGTATTAGATATGACATTGAGAAATGTACCAGCCAATATATTAAATCGTTTACTTTATTGTAGGCAGTAAATTAAGACGCTTGACACCTCCTCATTTTTGCATCAACACTGGCAGGTGTAGTGTCCTGTACCTGTTATTATGTTAAAGAATTGCCGTCAGATTACTGTCAGTTTCAGCAAAATTGTGAAAACTTGTTATGGTCACGAGATATGCTGTTCTATTGCAGTGGTCTTTTATAAACATACACATAAACATATCAACAACAGAGATAGTTTCAGACGTAGCGAGACCAAAGTGTTCAAATTTAAGCCAAGTCTGAATCAAAAAAAATCCAGCGTCCATTCACCCTTTTTTTCTTCAGAATTTGAATTCTTTATTTAGACAGTTGAAAGTTAAGATGAAGATGGAGGGTAGGCGCAGAGCAGATCTGCTGGGACACAATCCCGAGACAGTGGAGGCATCTACGTGGCTCCAAAGTCATGCAACTGAACCACTCAATTATCTCTGGAGACAAAAACTGTATTTTAAGAAGTTATTTTTGGGCCAAGGGCCACAGAAAAAATAAATAAATACAGAGAATTCAAACTGATCTTAGCGCACTGGTTTTGCTGCTGGAGCGGCGAGTTGTCAGTTGAATTCCGGAACTCAAGACATGATACAAAACATACAGTTATGTAAATAAACACATGTGATCTAATGTGTTTCCACATCTCTGTCGCCAAGATAATGGGATTAATTATTCTTTTTCAGCGAATGTGTGCAACAACACAATTTAAACACCACGAGGAGAGATTGGCAGGAAATAGTCCTGTTTGTTTGCTGAAGCTGTTCGATAGCAGCCATGTTGGTCTAATAATACCTCTCTAATAATTCCAAAGGTAAAAGGAACAAAACAAGGTGTAACTAATATGTAATCTGCTCTCTCTCTCTCCTTCTCTCTTTATCTCTCGCTGCCTTGCTCTCCCTCTGCCTCTCTGCCTCACAGCAAGGAACAGGCGCTGTGCTTTGATTTCCCTTGACCCAATTTCTCTCCTTTAAACATACACTTACGCTTCCATAGCATATTCTGATGCTTAACATGAGGCTTAACAACCTCTGGCAAAACATCACGCACACACACACAGGGGTGTGCGTGACAGCAACCACACACAATAAACACACAAACCCACCTCACACTGTCACATCACATGTGCATTTAATGTCTATTTATGCGTGTTTGAGAGCATACTCGGTGACACACCGGTATGACACACAGGAAAGAGAGAGCACCTTTGAGTGGGAAACTTACTTGATCTTAGGATATTTTCTTTGCTGTTGCATCGTGACTGCACCTAAAGATGGAGAGGGCGATTGGGAGCAAGACGTATAGAACAAAAGGAAAGAGAGAGAGAGAGAGAGAGCAGAGCAGTCGTAATTTGAGATAAACTAGGCTGCTATTTTGACATGCTTGAGATGAGAAGCTGTTTATATAACAGTTAGAAGCATTGGCAAGAGCCGTGTCACACTACACTGTGCACTTTGTCCTGCTGTTGGGAGACGGCTGCATCTCCTGCATTACCATTATCATCACTTAATGTACATTACATCATCACATCACAGGTGATATTCACACTGATAAATACACTGACATATCACATCACTACTAGATTGAAGGACTAAAAAGGAACATATGGACAAGGGCAACAACATACAGAGTGACAATAATTCATCACAAGGTCATAACAGATGTGTTAACTGTGCAACGGTGTAACATCAAATGTAGTGAAAATGTAGTGTTGAGTTTAGATAGTGGCTGTTCAGATATGGTGCAGCACGGTAAGCTTTCTCTGGAGAGCGCTGATGCAGCATGATAGAGAGCTGCACTAGCGCTTTACTACCTGTATTCTATGGCAAGGTGGGGAGGAGAGCAGAGTGGGTTAAAACTGGGCTGAGCTTCCCAGAAGCATCCTGAGACGACAGCTAACTGTTATTAACGGTGAGTGAATGGAAAACAAAGACAATTAAAAGTGGTTATGCTTTAACAATTAATGTATTTTTGCTAAATTAGTTGCAACAGTACAACAAAAGGAAACCATGGTGGAGTCAATAAGTAGCCTCTATCGCATGTTAAATCTAATAAAGACCATATTTAAATCTGCTATAAATAATGTCCCAATTCCATACAACATACTGTAAAGGGCAGCACTATATTCTATTTGTCATACAATTTTTACAACAAACAATAAATCAATGTGGTTATCGTTTTGTACAATCAGACACTGGTGCAGTAGGTGCACCAACTGTTTTCTTTTTGAGGTGGTGTTTCAAAGCTCCACCAACTGGCTTTTTCTGGAGCTTTTTGTGGAGCTTTTTCTAAAAAATGGTATTGTAATGTCAGTGTTGGTCAGATGTGTGGCTTTGTGAAAAATGAGTTAAATATTTGACACAAATACAGAAAGTACAGTCTCTCAGCAGGCTGTCACCTTTCTGAACTGTCTCTGACTTAAATTAAATTGATCAGATTTGATTGGACTGCTAAAAAGTGGGCGGGCTCAGAGTTTTGCATGATACAGAGCTGCAGAGGGCTGTTGGCTCGACACACCTCCCCTGGTGTTACATCAGGTGGAGGATGAGGGAGAGATGAACGAGAAACTCCTCGGTCACCCGCCACGTCATCGCTGTACTGCCTGCATGCAGGGACACAGGGCCGTGTAAAGATTGTACTGGTTTGACTGGTTAGTTGTTAGTTAAATATGTACATTTTTGTACGAGTAAATTTAGTCAACAAACATCTGAAACAACAAGGAACGGACTAGATTTTTATATATTTGCACAATAACAAGATGCAATCTAACAATTGATACAGGATTAAACTGGGGAAACCTATTTTTAATTTCACTAGGTGTTTTTGAGTGTGAACTCACAACACTACATACTCAAAACCTGCTTATGATTTGTGTGTGGAGTGGAATTGGGACCCAGCTCGGATTGTCTTCATGTGTAATAATGCACAGCAGATCTGATCAGAAGTTCCTTGGTGGAACTTAAACAATTTGCGCAAAATGTAAAGTGCAACGCATATAATTAGTGGCAAATGAAAGCAAAAGCAAAAATAGATGAAACAATAAACTGTCAAATAGAAGTGGGACATGGACATGCCAGTGGTCCCATTTTCATCTCACCACTGCTGTTAGAAGCCGCCAACCTCCTGGTGATCATGCCGTTTGTTAACGGTATTTCTAGAAAACTAACATCAATGCTTTGATGCTGCTCAGCACTTATAAACAACAATATGTGCATCTCCTTAGAAAGAAAATCATCTGTCACAGTATGAGCATGCTTTTGGAAAGCTCAGCTTTAGGGAAGGACTAAATAAGGGAAGGAGAATCACATGTGGTACGTTATCAGGTTACAAGTTGGCACAGAATTTAAGTACTGTACACCAGCATACGTAAAAAGTACATAACTCTCGACAAAAATAAATTCTGGTGCCATCTGATTCCAACATTTTACAGTCTGTAGAAAATGAGGGCCGTAATTTAAACTGCAGTGTCTTTTGTCCAATTGTTGGTGTTTGACTGCCTGTTGGTCTGTTGCTCTGTCTGTCCTAAGTCTTCTGGCAGTCCTACTTTTCTTTGTTGCATCTGCTGCATCTCAATAACACACATTAGTTGGGTGGGGGCAGTGTGTGTTGTATGAAGAACCAAAATGCCCATGGCGGAGGACTCTCTACCTCACCCACCCCTTTCTCCCTCTCTTCCCCTCCCTCACTGCCATCATAACTAGGCTAATACTGTGACACCACTAGGCACCAAACAGCCAAGGTGAGAGGGTGAGAGATGGGGCAAGGTGGGTGGGATGGTGGAGGAGGAGGGATGGAGAGACAGAGAGATAGAAAACCCCCAGCTAGGTAGACAGAAAGAGACAGCGAGTGGAAGGATGAGGATCAGCATGACGTGGTCCCACAGCCCGGAAAGAAAAGAAACGAACAAAAACAGGAAGCACGAACTAGACAGACTTCACTAAACTACAGAGCCGAGACACAGCAGAAAGGAGGGAAAACAGGAGGAAAAGAACAAAACAATAAAGACCACTCTAGCGGCCTGATGGCATCTACTTAACAGACATCCAGCACACCAGACATAGCTACTGAAAGCAGAGCATGTTAACCGTAAAGACAGAAACAGAGACAGACAGACAGATGGAGGAAGAGAAAGAGAGACAGACAGAGAAAGTGAACAACAAGAGACAGAAAAGTGTGCAAGGGGAGACGGAGAAAAGGAAGACTCCTAACAGACTGGACAGAGAAATAGTGAACGACAGACAGATTGAGGACGAGAAAGAGACCAGTGGCAACAGGCAGATAGAGAGACATAAAGAGAAAGAGAGTGAGCGAGAGCTAGAGATATAGCTCGGCAAGCGAGGAGGGAGAGCGGGAGGGGGTAAGGGGAGGGAGGGGTACACACAGAGCGGGGCGTTTGTTTTGCGCGCTCCTCGGAGGAGGGTGAGGGAAAGGCAAGGAGGGGGGTAAGGGGGCGGGATAGTTACTCGAGAGCTGAAGGTCCTCCTGCGATCATCTTTAAGCCCCTCCAACCTACACTGGAGCTAGTGGAGATAAAGCATCGAATCACAGGCATCAGTGCATCTGTCCTGGCAACCACAACACTACAGACAGACAGACAGACAGACAGACAAGACAGACAGACGGACGGACGGACGGACGGACAGGTGGACGAAGGGACAAACAGACAGACAAGCATCCACTACAACAAGCGACCCTATAGCAGGAGAAGGGAGCAGCAAGGAGAGAACTGAGATAGACAGAAAGAGAAGAAGGCAGAAGGAAAGCGCAGCGGGCTTTCAGGTGGCATAATGCACCCTGTGGCGCACACACGGGAGGCCCTAAAGATGAACAGCTGAGAAAACATTTTGAACTGTATAACTTTCTCAAAAAGGAGAAAGAGTGTCACTCTTGTGATGTTTCCTGTCCAACAATAAGTGTCATTTTGGTCAGCGATAATGTTATCTGGTTATCTGAACACTTTTAAACAATAAGACTGGGGATATTTCCTCATAGTCAACAAATCCCATGAAGGATTGACTCAATAAATTGATACAACTAACAAATCTTTCCTAATGTAGATTCTTCCTCTGTGCATTGAGTATCGCTATCAAAAATCTTTATTACCATGAACACACAACACACTGTTTATTCTATAATCTCACATGCACCATCCAGCTGCTATAAATACTCAATAATCGTTTACCTTAAACTGCATCAGACATTTCACAGGTACAGTATGCATCTATAAGGATATTTATTTTTAAATCTGCTCTCTGCTCTTTTAACTCCTACGTTCTCATTTCAGATATTCTTTTCAGCTTATTTTTTTTTATGTAGACCTCCGTGATGGCACCAGCCGTGGTTGCTTGGAGATTTGTGCCACAACCGCACAGCCCTCATATATAGAGAGAGGGAGAGGCATGAGGAAAAAAAAAGAGACAGAAAAAAGACAAAGGTGGGGATTAAGGGAGCTAAATACAGCTACAGCAAGACACAGATCAAACTTGCAGACATTGAAAAGCACATGAAAACTAACGACAGCTAGGACATTTTCGTACAAGGTGTGCCTTGCTAAAAAATAACTGCAAAAAACATCTAAAATAAAAACAAGACACATTTAACGCAGAACAATTACAGCAGAATCTCACTACCGAGCTATTGTCTTTAAACACACAGACAAACCACAAGAATCACAAGCTTCCTAATCCAGTTTCACATATTCCTCTACAGTAATGAATCATGAATCTGTCCTGCAGCTAAGAGTAATGCAGTAAATATACAATCACTGTTAACTAAGAAACAGCTAGAAACCTTGATGCAGTGTTGAGTGACGACACTAAAACGGACACCGGTGGAAAACAAGACCTCAGTATGGCAAAAAATAGCTAAGTAGAAAAGATCATACCATCAGAGGGCCATGGGGGAGACTGTTTGCAAATGGAGATGAACACAGTGGAGAAGCTACAGGAGGGTGTGTGCTGGGAAGTGAGTGTTGGTGGAGAATGGGTGAAGAAGCAGAATGGGGGTTGTTGGACGTATAGGGGAGGGGGAGGAAGGGAGGAGGTGAGGGGGGGGGGGCAAAAAAGCAGACTGTCAAACACTCTCACACTCGTTTTTAATCTACTCTCCACTGCAATCCCCCCTCTACTGGTGAGAAAAGAGAGTGAGCTCCAATGAGAGATGCATGCAATGTTCCCACACGCGCCTCATACACACAAACACAAAGAGAACTGCTTCGAAACTCCCTCAGTGAGCAAAACTGTATGAAATAAAGTCACTGAAAGCCATCGTTGACACATCTGTGTGAGTGTGTGTGTCTGAAGATTTGGGCTCGACACCTTCACTCGTCCTCAAGGCATATTGCACACACACACACACACACACACACACACACGAAAATAAAAGTAAAATAAACAGTGGCCCGATGCTAGAAAACGCTAATCACTCTACACGCCGACCCCGTTGTCGCCACGGAAACAGCCTGACGAGGGGTTGTCATGGAGATTTGCCAGGAAGATTAATGGGCTGGGGGAACGTGCGGCGGCGGCGGCGGTGGTTTCAACGGACACAGAATAGTGAGCGTGGCCAGGTCAGCGAGACAGGTGGCTCCAGGGGCTGCAAGCCCCTGCGGGAAAAATCGATAGCGCCAATAACCAGCTGGCTGAGGAGACGCTCCAGGAAATGATGGGATGTAACTACGGAGGTGCTAAGCTCAGCACAAAACAAAAGGAGCTGTCAAGACAAATTATGCAAAAAAAAGGGGGAGGATTTATCCGTCCGCCCTGAGGAGGAAAGGGCTGTGACAGGGCAAGGGGAGGTTAGTTTGAACCAGCTTTATCCGCCTCTCCCCACGGGACGGGGCAAGAGAGGGATGGAGCACGGGACAAAACTCTGGAGTGATGGCGACCGTGGTCGAGGGCAAAATGGTAGTGTGGCAATCCACAGCCAAGTGCTCGTCCCTGGGGAGTGGAGGTGAGGAAGTGTGATTCAGCAAAGGCCTCTGCTCTCTCCACTGACTGCGAAGCACTGTTGGCTTCTTCTGGGCTTCCCAATTGTTGCCCCGTGGATGATCTGTTCATCCAGGCACACGCACTTGCGTTCCAATTTAGACCAGGTTCACACACACTCACACACACACACACACACACACACACACACACACACACACACACACACACACACACACACACACACACACACGCACACGCACACGCACACGCACACGCACACACTGCAAAAACACTACAGCATTACCAGTCACTGATACACAAATCATATCAAATGACCAGATGTGTGATGAATGAGAGAGAATGAGTGCTGGTGGAGATCCTGAGAGAGAGGCAATGGGGAGGAATGCTGCTGACCACTTAAAGGTGGTGATACACAGGGAAACTTCTCCAGCAACAGGCAACACTTTCCAGCTCAATTGCAGATTTACCATTTATATATATATATATATATATATATATATATATATATATATATATATATATATATATATATATATATATATATATATATAAAAAACTTTAATCACTTTTCACTTTCTTTTTTGTATCCAACTTTACTTCCATGTGTATCACCACACTAACGTGAAAACCTCTCTGAAAGACCGATGTGCGACACACCTCCCCCTGCAGAAATCTGTTAGATGGTGATATGAAAAATGCGTGTTTGTGTTTGCAAAATCGAAGACCCCATTTACACCCTGTGTTAACATGCAATCTGTACCTGGATAATGACATCAGCTCACTGCCTTTGCATTTAGACTCGGTACTAATACCCACGTTAACATGGGTATTAATACCAGGTCTTGAATATGCAAATTAGGTAGAACTTGTTAACAAACATGGTATGTTCTGGGTCAATGGAAGGGATGCATATTTTTGCTTTGCATTTACAGCTTCATACAGCAGGAAGAAGGTTGCGGGGACCTTTAAACTTGGGTGCATTTTTGTCTTAGAGCAGCTAAAAACCTGGATTCAAATTGTATTCACTACTATATTAACGATCCAGTCAGTGTGTATGATTTAATAATTCCTCGTTAGCTTAGAATGAGCCCTTTGTATCTACATAGGGATCAGGACCTCTTTTTGGAGTCGGGCATTGTTGCCATGTTTCTACAGTAGCCCAGAGAGGACAAGCCAAACGCGGCTTTAGAGAGAGCCTTTTGCGCTTTGACATGAGCCGAAGGCCACCGTCGTTCTCTAATAAGCTTGGCAGGGAGGAGGTGAGTGGACGGGTATTCAGTTGGTTACAATCTGCAGCCTCACTGCTCTACACACTGGTCCTTTAAATATACTTGACTAAATAAGAAACAATCAATTTAAAGTTAAAAAAACAAAACATTATTTACTCGGAGTTTAACCCAATTTGATTAAAATGTTACAAAATCTGTATTGGCGCAGCGAAAGTACACATCACCTCTTTCCAAGACGAGCCCATTTCAAGACATCTCTAATGTGAAATAATAAAAAAGGCTCATTTGCTAAATAGAAATGTGTGTTCACATATGAATGTTAGGTATCCAGACACAGATCATGTGTTATAACCACGTGTGTAAATGGGGTCTACTCTATCAATATCACCCTGCATTGATTCGCACTGTGACATCATCACTTTTCTGGATTTTAACTTTCGTGTCTCCAATAACTCCCAATGCATCGTAACATAAGGCATGTTGTTTTGATCTTGGAGTACCAATAAGACAATAAACTATAGTAATGGTCTTGCTAACCTCTTCCAGTCCTACATGCTATATATTGTCTAAAATGCTAAGTGTCTATGTGCCGCTCTTCCTCAGCTGGCTGTATACATTTGTGTTGCTGTGTGTCACTAGTGTGGTGAGGTGCTATGTGGGATGCTCGTGGCCAGCATGCCGGTAGATCAGAGCTTGGTAGAAGGTTAGCGGGTTTACCTGGTCCAAGGTAGAGTACCTTGACTTGAGCGTGATGACCTCATCCAGGTGAGCCCTGAATTCTCTCCGTGAGGCCTGGGGGAAGCCACAGGATAGTCACTCACCTTCATGCCACACACCCTCTCGCACAGGTGCAGGCAACAGACATGCACTCCCACTCTGATCAACACAACACATCAAGTTAGTGGTGCTTTTAAAACACAGTTGCTCACAGTCTCCTAATTCTGTGCGCACGCACACGCACACACACACACACACACACACACACACACACACACACACACACACGCACACACACACGCACACACACACCTCAGAACTAACCTGACACACAGTCTGCAATCGCATCAAAGGAAATTTAAAAATAAAAAGATGTCGCAAACAACTGGAAAACTACCAACAACACCACAAATGGATGAAGAACAGAACCAGTGGATTTGACAGTAGAGCTGCTTTTGTGGACACATTTCTATTAGTGTGTTTGTGTGTTTGTGTGTGTGTGTTTGTGTGTGTGTGTGTGTGTGTGTGTGTGTGTGTGTGTGTGTGTGTGTGTGTGTGTGTGTGTGTGTGCAAGTGGAAGTTAAGTGAACCCAAAGAAGTGCTTGACCCGTGGCAGTACCCAAAGTCTCTGAACATGTGACCTTAGAAGAAAGATACAGATCACAAGTACCACAATATTTGGATTACCATTATTATTTTTTTGGGGAAAAGAGTCAATGCTTGGACTATTTTGTAATTATTATTGACACATTTTTGAAATATATAAATACTTAATAAATAATGAAAAAATCCAAACCAAGCCAGTATCTTAAACATAATCTCTAAATTACCTTAAATTGTTCTTCAATCACGGCTGATGTACAAAGAAATATCAAATGACTTTTGCATGTTTTCTATTTAAGAAAACGTCAACATATGTGAGAGAAATAAGATTTAATTTAATATTACCTCCCACCACCTTTGAGATGATCATTATTTTTAATTCTGCTTCTCTAGATGTCATTACTGCACTATTACAGGCAATTAATGGATTCCGATATCACATTGGACAAGTGTCAGCACTCTTCCACGCCCTTGCACTGAGGCTATGTCTTTATCAGTTTATCAGAGTCATTGGGGCCTGACCAGAGTAACAAGCACGGAGAGCTACAAAGGCTTACAGCACATTTACCGGCCCTTTTACAAGATGCTGTGTGTATGTGTGTGTGTGTGTGTGTGTGTGTGTGTGTGTGTGTGTGTGTGTGTGTGTGTGTGTGTGTGTGAGAGAGAGAGAGAGAAAGGCCCTTTTACGTCCCCAAGGTGTGTCAACACATTTTGTTTGTGCAAGCAATATCCCTTTTATTCAAATACATAATTCAAGCATCTTTCGACTTCAATTCTGAGGTTGAAACCCAGTTGAGGAAAATTCCAAGTGATGCAGGTTTATTTTGTTTCTTGATGATGTGTGTGTGGAAACAAGGCGTGGGTTAGATACAGAATGTGTACCAGAGCGAAGGCAACAGGACATTTTACGAGAAGACAAACATTTAAAGAAAAACATAACAAGACCACATCCACACACAAACAGAAAGGACAAACGAAAAGGATTGTGGGTAGTCACAGAGAGACAGCAGGAGTGCAGCAGGCAGGACAGCACGCAAACCGGGGAAAGGATATGAAGTTTGGGGGGGTGGAGCAATCATTCCAGGCAGGAAGTAAGAAGTGCGGTTGGAGAGGGAGGGAGTAGAAACCAATGCCATGATGACGGCCGTAACGATGCCGTAGAACACATGCAGGAGTACCTCAGCAATGCTTAGGGTGGATGAACAGGAGGGGAGCCGCGCCTGGTGCCGCGAGAGAGAGAGAGAGAGAGGAGGGGAGAAGAGAAGAGGGTTAACAGAGCCAAAGCCGGGTCGAGCAGGGGGACAGAGGCACACAGAGACTGACGGGTGAAGCAGACGGCGTCCTCCGTCTTTCAGAAGGACATCTGCCCGACAGGTCTCTGTGTGACTGTCTCGGATGAGCCAAGGCAGCGAAGGGCATGACAGGACAGGACAGGACGAGATGGGACAGGACCGGTCAGGACAGCAGGTAGGATTTCAGAACAATAGGAGAAGAGGTTCACAGGAAAAATCCCACATTTTGAGCACTTCCAACTTGACAAACGCAGGTTACATTTGCAAGCGTGTCTGTTTATATTCATGAGACCTGATAGCAGAATAGATTCCACATGTACTGTGTTAATACCTCAGTTTCAAACTTTTATTGCGCCGGGAAAATCATCCCAATGGGAGGAGTTTCTTCCTACTGAGCCCTTTCACAGGGAGCTGAATGACTGGTCACAACGCCACTAAACTATCCAATTCTTGTCTCTGTACTCATCCTAATCCAGGATTTAAGGGCTTCATGTAAGCTCAAACGTCTGAGTCTGGAAGACGTGTGAACTGTACCATGTGGGACGTGCTCTCTTGGTTGCATACAGGTATACAATGGAATGTGTGCTTGACGTCCTGATTATCATATAAATGTCTTACAAGCATATGTGGCAACATATGACATGCCTTCAAATAGCAATATCATAGAAAGCATGCAGTTTTCCATTAGCATTTTTCACTATAGTAGGACATATATTGGCTGGAACATGTCAATGGTTTTGAAGGTGCCAGAAATGCAGATCAACTATAACTGCTAAAGGATGCAAACCTCATGGCCAGACAGTACTGATGGTGAGCTCTGCTATCAATAGAAGAGTCAACCACTGATCCGAAATGTCTCCTGAACATCCTTTCTCCCCCATCATGTCGCACTCCGCAGACTGACACGACATGTAATCCGGAAATCACACAGAAACCCCAAAACCCAAAGGCATCACCTATTACTACTCTACTGGGGTCAGCCATGATTGGAGCATTTCCTTGCTCCATTGCTTCTACCAAAAGGCGCATGAAGGCTTTTCTTACACTGATAAGGTTGGAAAGAGGTTAAGTTTCTGCCTCTTACAGGATGTTGCCCACTGTTTTCCTAATAGACATAATCGTTGCTTCAGGTTTCAGAGGTGATCTTTGATTTTTGTTTTAAACTATTCCATTCATTTACTGGGAGATCAGCCATTCAATATACCCAAGACATCAAATGTATGGCATTGCATTATATTGGTATTTTGTCCCAAAAAAATCCGGAAAATCCGTTTAAAAACCTCAAATATATCCCCCGCAAAATTATGGTCAGCATGGAAGCCAAGCTTACTGTGAATTATTTCGAAAGTCGTTCGATTATTCCCTGCCATTCCTCAAGGAATAGTAATAGTTGTAGATTATTTGATAAATTGCCTTTTTAAAGTGGGGCTGTCAAGCAGATGAGCATCCCTTCCCTCCTAATTGGAATGCTTTCGATTCACAGTAGCTGCCCTCATCGGACTCACAGCTCAGGTAATGGACACTGGCAGGAAACCACAGGAGGCTACACATTGAAACTCAGGAGTGAACTCTTAATTTCCTGCAGCAGCAAGGTAGCACTCTGTTAAGAGAAAGTTCAATTTATCAACATCCAATGACGCCATGTGTCCTCTCCTCATTCTGCACTCATTCGTCAATTACATGAATTCTGTAAAACCATTGGCGTGTTTTTTTTACTAGGGATGGTCGCCAAAGTATTAATTCTTCACAATATAATATAAATAACAACTCTCTGTCAAAACTGCATGCAAATACTATGATTTGAAATAAAATGTTTGAATGCAAAAGTAAGAAAAAAATATCTGTCAATTCCACGATTACCTGACCAAAAGAATAGTTGCAAAACCAAAATGTTGCATCATGTTTGGTCCAAGCCATCATTATCATCAAATGTATCCAAGAAACTGAAAGAAAAACTAAACTCTTGCAAGATAAATCATAAAAAACACAAGCCTGACCTCACTCTTCATATAAAAGCCAACACAAGGGCCCTGTGGAACGTTCTTGGCAGGAATTTGAATCACATTATTACTATTGGTCAAATAATCCACACCACCGCCATCCTTGCTTGACAGTAGAATGACTATTTAAGGAAAAATCATTTTCAACTTGGGTCTCCTGTCATGAGTACGTTCTTATAAGTGTGGCAATTCTGACGAGGGTCTTGTTCACTTGCATTTGTCATTTCCTTTGTCAAGCTTCAGAAAGCGCAGACTCACACATGTAAATGAGTGAGCAAATGAACAGGTTGTCAGCAAGTAGATCCTAATTTCTACTACTGTATCACTTTAGGTCAGACCAAATACTCAAAATTGATGTTTTTACAACTCTCTACAATCAAGGTGGGTGGCCACACAATGAATAACAAGAATACACAAAAATAAGATGGAGACACACACCAGTATTTTCCTTAAGCTGGCACCGAAACAACATTTCATACCTATAGCAGTTGTATCCTACAAGTCTTTCGACATACACAACAACAATGTAACACATTTACAGCCATAGAGATCTGTTATTAGATTACATATTCCTCGTATCTAAACTGAATAATAGATTCAGTATGAGCAGCGTAAACATCTTTTGAGTGATATCACACTCTGAGTGTGCAGGATTCTGAGGAGGTGATGTATTTCGCTGTCAAATTAAACTTGTGTGCTGTCAGTGCTTTAAGATGATTTGAAGTTTTGTGCTTACGAACTGCAAGTTCTTGGAAAAAAACCAACAACAAAAACAACTTGCAATGGCTCCCCTCTGAATAAATAAAAGGACCAACAACGGCTGACCAGAAGCATGTGCTGCACGCTCTACAGGCCAGCCTTGGTCGTTCATCACTGCCCTCCCATGGTCGAGCCGCGTCGACATCAATTAGAAATTAATGAGCTATTGAGTGAGTTGCCAGCCTGGCGCAGAGTGAGAGCTAACACAGCTGATTTGACAGGCTTGTGTTATGCTGCTCACCAGTCCCATACGCATCTCATTTTATGGTGAATGAACACGCTCTGTACAGCTGGACAGACTGGTCTGATCCATTCCTCTTACGTCCTTTCATTTGTCTATCTGACTATGTTCCCCCTCCACTCTGACTGTTTGTCTCTCTCTTACTGTCTCGCTATTCAAAGCTCTCTTGCACTCTTTCCATTCTCTCTCCATCAGCCTTGAGGCAAAATCTGAGTCATTGGGCGAGAGTAACTCCAGACAAATCTAATATCGCACACCACACATACAGATGTATGTTCACAAGGCGGTATGTTGACATGTCTAAACGCTTACTGACATACAGTCTGCTTGCAGATTTCTACAGTATTTATCTTGATAACAAAAATAGGACACAAGCTCTACAGACCCATGAACAAGCAAACTGGACGCAGCTGAAGTGTTCTTGACTTGAAGCCTTTAGCAACTTGACCCAAATGGTCCATGGGTGCTACGAGCCAGATGAAGCATGAAGGGGGCTTTATGCGTGTACATTAATCCGAGACAAAAGAGCACTTTCTTCAGGCTGTAACTACTTTCATCTGTTTTCTGCAACAATATATCACATGTATTATAAAACATCCGGCGTCCTATCGGACCTAGCCACCTCAGCAATTCCACTGCATCTGACAATTATCCGAGGGTTGTGTCATTCTTCACAAGCTAAATTAATATCAAACTGCCTTTTCCATTAAGTTATTGAAAGCCGTAGTCCAACAGAGGATGATATACGTTTCAACTTGACATGCATGTTAATATTCCCTCCCCGGGCCACGTAAAGATTGGGCTGAGAAAATTTTCAAAAGAAGAAAAATAGTAGTGTACTGCAAAAATCTCCTTATGAAATCATTTAGAAGTCTTATTTTCATCAAACAAGAATAATGAGTCTGTCAGTGCAATAAGAATATTCCACTGTCTCCAATGCCAGGAGGCTTTTTAATAGTAATTATTAATGTAGAAATGTGTTTAATTGATTTCTTGCTAAGAGAATGTGAGAAGATTGATTACGCTATCATTACTTTATAGTAAATGTGAAG